>NC_081564.1:27826294-27923462 GCF_022355385.1 Mustela nigripes | reverse complement strand
GACAGAGAGAAATCACAAGTAGACGGAGAGGCAGGCAGAGAGAGAGAGAGAGAGAGGGAAGCAGGCTCCCTGCTGAGCAGAGAGCCCGATGCGGGACTCGATCCCAGGACCCTGAGATCATGACCTGAGCCGAAGGCAGCGGCTTAACCCACTGAGCCACCCAGGCGCCCTTCTTTTTCTTTTTTAACCTTTTTAGATTTATTTATTGTTTTTAAAGATTTATTTATTTATTTTAGGGAGGAGGAGGAGAGAGAAAGACTCTCCAGTAGACTCTGCTGAGCATGGAGCCTGACAGGGAACTGTCTCATGACCCTGAGATTATGACCTTAACTAACTGCACCATCCAGGTGCCCCCACCTCTGTTTTCAAAAAAGATGAGATATTTGTAAAAGACCTGTCTGATAAAGAGCTATTATCCAAAATTAAGCAAAAAAGTCTTAAAACTCAATAATAAAGGAAAAAAAGGCAGATTTTATTTTTTATTTTTATGTTTTTAAAAGATTTTATTTATTTGAGAGTGAGAAAGAGTGAGCGTGAGAGCACAAGCTGGAGGGCGGGCAGAGGGAGAGGAAGAAGCAGATGTGGGACTCCATCCCACGACCCTGGGATTATATAACCTGAAGGCAGATGCTTAACTGACTGAGGCACCCAGGTGCCCCAAAGTCTGATTTTAAAATGGGCAAGAAAGGGGTGCCTGGGCAGTTTAGTCAGTTAAGTGTCTGCCTTCGGCTTGGGTCATGATCCCAAGATCCTTGGATCAAGTCCCGCATCAGGCTTCTTGCTCAGCAGGGGGCCTGCTTCTCCCGATCCCTCTGCTTGCTGCTCCCCCTGCTTGTGCTCTGACAACTGAATAAATAAAATCTTTAAAAATAGATAAAATAAGTGTCTTTGAAAAAAAAAACAAAAACAAAACAAAACTAGAGGCGCCTGGGTGGCTCGGTCATTAAGCCTCTGCCTTGGGCTCAAGTCATGATCCCAGGGTCCTGGGATCAAGCCGCACATTGGAGAAGTCTGCTTCTCCCTCTCCCACTTCCCCTGCTTGTATTCCCTCTCTGACTGTCTCTCTCTCTCTCTGTCAAATAAATAAATAAAATCTTAAAAACAAAAAACAAACAACATATTCTTAACCTACAATCCAGGAATCATGCTGCTCTGTGTTTCCCCAGTGGAGGTGGAAAGGGGTGTCCGTACAAAAACCTGCACACAGGTGTGTAAGGCAGCCTTATTCATAGTTGCCCAACTCAGAAGCAACCAAGATGTCCTTCAGCAGATGAATGGATAAATAAGTGGTGCTAAATCCAGACAATGAAATATTCAGTGCTAAGAAGAAATGAGCTATCGTGCCATGAAAAACATGGCAGAACCTTAAATGCATATTACTAAGAAGGAGGCCATCTGTAAAGGCTATATATACTGTCGGATTCTAACTAATGTATGATACCTTACCCAAACCATAGAATGCATGACACCAAGAGTGAACCCTAGTGTAACTGGACTGTGTGTGGCAATGAGGTGTCCATGTAGGTTCATTGATTGTAACAAACAAACCAGTCTGTGGGGGAGGCTGTGTGTGAAGGAGGGGACTTAGAGGAACCCAGCTCACCTTTCCTCTGCTTTCCAAAGGTAGAGCATTCTGTGGCACCTGGCTGGAGCCCGCGACCCCTGGTCTCCAGGTTGTGAGTTTGAGCCCCACATTGAGTGAAGGGATTGCATAAGAATAAAATCTTAAAAACCACACAAACAAAAGTAGAGCATTCCTAGGAAACCTTGTGTAAGCCAAAGTGGTGTAAAGCAAAGAAACATTTAATTACCATTAACTTACATGGAAAAAACGTATAGTGTTCCCAGACCCCCAAAATAACCTCTCTCAGGCTTGTCTGATACTTTAGGACACACCTTGCTAACAGATAACACAAAATAAATCAGATAAAGCACAGGTGCTTTATCTGAATTCAGCGCCCTGCAAGCTACACTGGATGTAGTTCCTGGGGGGTGGCTCTGGGCGGCGCCACCACTCTGGCGGCTCCTGGTGCTCATTGCCTGTGTATAAAGGATTGCGGCAAAACAACCACTGGGTGCTATATTTCACTTTTTTGCCGTTTTCGATAAAAGTGAAAATCCTCTTCAGATGTCTTTCCGTTGGCTAGCAAAATAGTTACTAACGTAGGCCTTTGATGAAAGTGAAGTGGCGTCACTCAAACTTTTGGAAAGCGAGGGATACCTGTACTTCCCTCTTGCTGTTGCTGTAGACCTAAAACTACACAAACAAAGGCTATTAAGGGTATAAAGATAAAGAGACCACACCGTCTATCTCAGAGTTTTCTGGAATTTAGCAGACATCTTGTTGTAGAAATACTGATTATTGGTGGCCCTCAAGGTGACAAGGTTTCAATTGGCATACTTCTTGAAATAAATTAATTTTTCAAGTAAACAGAGCAGTTCTGTCTCAGCGACAGGTTTTTGAGCTGTGGTGTGTTCATTTGCCCTTTCCTCGTTCCCTGCAGGACAACCCTCCATATGATAAGGGGGCCTTCAGAATCGAAATCAACTTTCCAGCAGAGTACCCATTCAAACCACCGAAGATCACATTTAAAACAAAGATCTATCACCCAAACATCGATGAAAAGGGGCAGGTCTGTCTGCCAGTAATTAGTGCTGAAAACTGGAAGCCAGCAACCAAAACCGACCAAGGTAAGGCATGCTTCTTATGTCTTCCCAGATGGTGCTGCTGTGGGGGCTGGGGCCATGTGTCACAGTCCGGAGAAATTTTTACCTGACCAACTCCAGTGCACGTAGAAGTGCTGCTGAGGTCCCACCATTTCTCATGGACAGGACACATCTCAAACTGTTGACCTGTGTAGGTATTGGAGGAGGCCCTCCTGTGTTCTGATCAGTGGGGACACATGTAGAGAGACCAGCCCAGCATTGGCTGCCCATGCAGTAAGGGGCCACCCTTCAAGTTTTCATGAAGGACTGCAGGGCTGCTCTGAATGAGAAAGGGTGAGTGGTGTTTAAGGTGACCTCACACAGCAGTTAGCACATGAATTTAGACTTGAAGGAGGAAGGGAGGTTAGAGAGGTCCTGCCAGACTAAACGAAGGGCGTAAGGCAAATCCATGTGGTGGGCAGCACCATGCTGGTGGCTCAGAGTAGGTGGCGTGGCGGGGAAGGCATGGTCCTGTGGGCTGTGTGCCCTGACAAAAGTACAGAGTTGGCCATGTGTGGTCACATGCCTCTGTGTGAACATCCATGTGCTCATTTTTCTGGGAAGGATACTTGATTGATCATTATGGTTAGCTTTCCTCTTATCCTATGGAAATTGGAAATATCTAGATTTTGTTACAGACTATGTCCAGTTTTTATTTGTTAACTCCAGAACTTTCTTTTGAACGCCTCATCTCATAATTTTAGTGGCTTTCTGATGTATAGCTAACTGAACCATTGTATGGTCTTTACAGATTAAAGGGAGTGGATGAGGCTGGAATTTGTGAGGCCAAAGGTGGTTTTTCAGTGACCAGTATAGTCATTTTTTGGTGGAACCCCTGGAAGAAGGAGTTGAAAACCTTTTGCACGGGAAGTTGAGCCTTCCTTATTTGAAATAATCGCCATGAAATGTGTCCACCAGGTTTCACAGATGAGTCATAGAAAGGACTGGGTTTCAGTGTTGAATCAGAATAGAAAGAAGGATCTCCAGTGGACGTGACATTTGGTCATGTACAGGCTGATATTTATAAAAGCTTGACAAAGTATGTTCTTCAGTGCACACCCTTGGTTTTTTTTCCTGTAGAAATTCCTTGTCCTCATGTACGTCAAGCATGTTGTCCCTGGCACTTGCTGCTGTGTTCCCTTGCTTCTGCTATTACTGTATTGCAAACCACCTCAAAACTTCACGGCTTAACATAACAAGAATTTGGTATTCCTCATTCTTTGGGTTGGCTGGGATCAGCTGGGTGGTTCTACAGTTGGTCATTCCTGAGGTCACTCACGGGTCAGTATCTATGTAATTCAGCATTCATGGCAACTTCAGGGTATATAACTAGTGCAGAAAACCCTAGAATTGACTGTACATGGCATGTCCACAATAGGCACATCTACAGAGAACATAGAGTAGTGCTTGTCAGGGCTGATATGGAGGGATTAGGAAGTGAGTGTGAGAGTGGGTGGTGTTTTTGGAATGATGAAGATGTTCTGGTGAACATTTTCACCAGAAATGCTGGTATGACACAGTTTTTGTGTATCTACTAAAAAACAACTTAATTGTACTCTTTCAAAAGTTTTTTTTATATCTCAGTATTTTTAGTATCTCAATTTTTAATTACAAAGTAAAGCATTAAAAACTGAGCAGAAATAGCAGGAGAAAAGTCAAGAAACAAAGCACAACTTTATCAGAGATGTAGTAGAAGTTGGTGATAATCACAGCAGAAGAAAAGAACTTGAAGACAAGAGTTCTCTTCAGCAGTATATGTGTTCTAGTAGATGTCTCAGCAGCAGAATCAGAGCTTAGTTTGGTGGTCGAACAAGATTTGCCATATAGAGTCATCAAGAAAGCCAGCATAAGGGCGCCTGGGTGGCTCAGTGGTTAAGCCGCTGCCTTCGGCTCAGGTCATGATCTCAGGGTCCTGGAATCGAGTCCCGCATCGGGCTCTCTGCTCAGCAGGGAGCCTGCTTCCTCCTCTCTCTCTGCCTGCCTCTCTGCCTACTTGTGATTTCTCTCTGTCAAATAAATAAATAAAATCTTTAAAAAAAAAAAAAAGAAAGAAAGAAAGAAAGCCAGCTATGGACTCTACAACAGCAACAAAATTATATAAAGAAAAAAATCAAATAATTCCTAAATTGAATGTTTCAGTTCCTCCTACATTATCTTAAGACAAATCAAGCAGATAAAATTTAGAGGATTCAAGAAATATAATAAACAGCAGAAAACTAATTAGATTTTGTAGCACATTCTGTGGGAAGGCTGCTTATGCACTGCACACCTTCAGGTTGAGGGAAAGTTCTATTCACATCTTATTCTGAAAACGGAGCCCCTGGATCTCCGTGAAAAAGGGTGGGCATTGAATCATGGATATTATTTACATCCCCTATTACAAAGAAACTGTAAGAACAAAAATGAGGAAATTTTATAGCCTTTATTCTCTGATCCTATACATTGAGAATAAGAGGTAAATTTTGATAATGTTTTTAAACTCTTCCATTTTGGAGAGAAAATAAAATACTTCTGAGGAATATTTGGGTCAAAGAGAGGTTAAAAAAAAAAAAAAGACAGGGCTAGACCATTTGTGAAATATAATGAGTGTGCTGTTTTAAGTATGAAAATCCTGGGATGGGGTCACAGTTGTAGTCTGAAAAGCAGTTGTAGCTGTCAGGGTCCTCACTAGCAAAACAAGCTAAGCTCAGCTGGCTCTTATTACAGTTGACTGAAGAGCCAGAAATGCACCCAGAGGAACAGAGAAAGGATGAAATACTTGCCAGAACTACTAAATAAATTGGAAAATATTTTGACTTGATCAATAAGTGAAAGCAAGTTCCCAGAAAATAATTAAATAGATATAGTAAACTTGCAAACTGATTAGCTTTTGAAGAGCCACCCTAAATACTGAACAAAGGGTTCTCTGCTGAAACATTGGCTGTGAAGATGATCGTAGTGAAAAGCAGAGAGCCTTAGTACCCTCACAGAGGGTGAGCAGGAAACCTTGAAAACTCCTCACTGCCCTCCCCACACACCCCCACTGCACTTATCCAGGCAAGGACCGCTTGAGGTTCCTGAAATGCTAATGAAGCAGCGGTTCTGCTAGAGAACAGTCTCTGATCACAGCAGAAGATAGGAAGCCATCTGTTCATGCCCTGAGCCACATGTGGTGCAGGATTCCCGCCTGAAGTTGAGACGGTGGAGGGATGTGGAGCAGTCTCACAGCTGAGCACAGGGTGGAGGATCTGGGAGCTTGCTAAAGGAGGGCATGGCGGGCAAACTGGGGTAGTGTCTGCGAGAAACTGAAAGGTGTCCTCTGGAAGAGTATTGGTCCCAGTGCAGTTGCTTCCCCTGGCTGGACAGGGGTGCTCATTTTAATGTTTGTTGATGCATGTCTTCTGTTTCTAGCAAGTGAAAGTGATTTTCCATTGGAGTTACATTTACTTTTTCTTTGAGAAAAGTTTTCTTTCTTTGAGAAAAATTGTATTTTAAAAAATGAGGTGACTTAGAGGAAAATATTAGGTAAATAATCATTTAGGCCATATGTGGGTATGTGGCAAACACTAGAATCCCAGTGGAGGGAGTTGGGGAAATAGGGACAAATAGGAACAAACAAAATAGCTTTATTATCATTCGTGCTGTTATAGAAGAATCAAATATGAAAGGGATAAATCTTAAATAAACAGACAAAAAAAATGCACTTCCAGGGCCTACTTCCTCTTAGAGATATTTACAGGTGGGAGGTGATAATGCCTGCCCCTGAGGGTGCTGTGGGGATTGGAGTAGGAACTGCCTCAGCCTGCAGAGATGCTTCCAGGCCCTTCACTCCGGCTTGCTCTTCACAGTCTACCCTCTTTGGCCTCCAGCCCCTCCTCCCTGCTCAGCCTGGACCCCGCCAGCCCTGCATGCGCCTCACCTGTTGCTCCGTCTCACCTGGTAGCACTGACAGGCAGAGGTGAGGGCAGGTGGTCTTTGGGTGCCTGGCCAGGAATGCTTAGTGCTGTTCCTCCCACTCAGAGTGAGCTAGTGGCTGAGTAGGCCTTTGTGCCTCGCTCAGCCATCATTAGCATTTAATCCATAACTTGCAATGCAGCGGGGAGAACATGGTCCCCAGCAGAGGAACCCGTGGCATCTGTAATCTAGAGGAGAGATGCCTTTTTGCTAGGAATTTGGCAGCGGGAGGGAACCCAGCATTCTGGGGGGTGCTGGTCCTAATCAGGGCTGGATGAGGAGAAGCGTGTGTGAGAAGGTTCCTGGACCTTCCGTTTCCCCCTCAATCTCCCTTCCCCACATTCCATTCCCTTGTGGCCTTGCCACCCCAGGGCCAGCCTTCCAGTACATCTAGGCCTTACTGAACTTTGGGAGAGTGTTGTGGGACCCACCCCAAGCATTTGGTGTGGTTTCTGCTTGTGGAATCGAGAGCATAACTCTAGTGAGGGTTATCTACCTTCCGGTAGTTAAGACAGGGTGTCAGGTGAACCTTTCTCAGCTAGTTCACGAGCTCCTAGGGGTCTTCCGGAGTGGGCTCACTGTGCATTTATACCATGCAGACACCAAGCTCCCCTGAACCACTCGTAGCGATGGGACATGTCACCCGGTCCCTACCCTAGAGAAGCTCCACCTGTGTGTGCAGGTGTGTATATGTATGTGAGGGGGTGTTTGTGCTAGGCCCGAGAGCTCCAGAGTTCGGGAGAAGGGGGAGTGAGAGTGACTGGGGGGCCCTGAGATGTCAGTTCAGGAAGGTTCCTGGAGGAGGCTGAGGTGTCATTCTGAACAGTTACCCACTGTCATGGTAGCAGCTTGTGGTCCAGCACTTTCTCCCAGCTACAGAGGAAAGATGGGTTGCGTCCTGGTGGTTAGAATTTTGGATAAATGGGAGGCCGCTTTATCTTAAAAGCACATTGATGTAAATCAGTGTTGCAGTCAAAAGTTGCCCTTTCTGAGACTGTTCTAACCAGCGGTGCCTGGTCCTTTTCTTGGCAGTAATCCAGTCCCTCATAGCACTGGTGAACGACCCCCAGCCCGAGCACCCACTTCGGGCTGACCTAGCTGAAGAATACTCTAAGGACCGTAAAAAATTCTGTAAGAACGCTGAAGAGTTTACAAAGAAATACGGGGAGAAGCGACCTGTGGACTAAACTCTGCCGCGACCGATTCCAGCGAGTGTGAGCGGAGACCCTGAACAGCGCATTCAGACACCCCGCAAAGCAGGACTCTGTGGAAAATTGACACGTGCCGCCGCCTGGCGTTTGCTTGTGGCAGTTACTAACTTTCTACAGTTTTCTTAATCAAAAGTGGTCTAGGTAACCTGTAAAGAAAGGATTAAAAATTTAAGATGTTCTAGTTCTGCTTTCTTTGTTTTAAAAATCACTGCTTCAATCTACTTTAAAAGAATGGTGTTTCTTTTCTTGTCCAAATTGATCCAGAACCTTCAATTTACATTTAGCCCTTAAGGTTAAGAAAAAAGGAAAAAAAAAAAAAAAAGATTGCAGTTCCCTTTCTTCCCCTGCCCCTGCAGCTCCCACTTTCTTCCATTTGGTTTATTTTTCACCCATTCACTTCCCCCAGACCCAGGGCTATCTCCTCTGCAAAGGGGAAGAGACCGCTCCTGGCCGTTGTGGTGGCTTCTCTCCCATGTTGCACTGCCCTGTGTGGGAGTTGGTTCAAATTCTCCTGGCTCCAATTTAAACATCCTTTTAAAAAAATTTTAAAACAAGCAAACCACCACTCACCATCCCACCACCTTCCCCTCACCACCAAAAAACCCAACAAACAAAACAAAACAAAAAAACCAGCCATGAAAAGGGAGGCCCAGTTCTTATGTAAAAATCTGGCCAGTGTTACCACAGTAACATTGATTAAATGGGCAAACCCTGATGTCTGTATGTGTGATTGAACTTCAGCCTGGCCTGGCCTGCTTGGGGGAACCCAGGTCTGTGGCCACGCCAGGGAAGGGCCTGCCTACCGGAGGACGCTGTGCACTTGCGTGAGAAATTCCTCGCCAGAGAGGCTCTCGAGGCCAAATGTTGACGCTCCTCCCTGCAGCCACTGCAGAAGACGTGCTGGTCATTGCTGACAACGCTGAAGCCAGAATGTCCACGTGAAATTTCACGCTCACCTGTCACCGAGCTCCATATGAATGTGCCACGGAGCTCGCGCTCCCAGCTCCTCAGCGCAGCACAGCCCCAATGCGACCCTCCCTCGGCACAGTTTGACCCTTTGCGGGGTTGGAATTGGCGGGACTCGGCTGTAGCCAGCAGCAGGCTGGGGTTGCCGACGCCCTGCTGGCCCCTTCGGAGCAGCCGGCCAGCCCAGGAACAAGATGGCCTTCCCTCTCCCTCTGGACTCACAGCCTTTGCAGAGTCAAGCTCCACTTGAAGCTCACTCAGTAATATCCTTTACATATGTTTTATATTGTTTTGACTGCCTTTTTTTGTAGAAATAAAAATTGACCTTAGAATTTATCATCAGATGAACTTGTAAGGATTTGAATGTTACTGTCTTTTCAAAGCAAGTGGGACTGCCCCTGAAATCGAAAATGCATGTTACTGACACCGGGAGGAAGCTGATGGTCCAAACGCTGTTATGTCACCAACTCCTCCTTCTGCCACTGGCGGCTGCCCTTCTGGTTCTCAGGGGGAACTAGATCCTGTGGACAAGATGACGTAAAGAAACTGCTTTGTGTTTTTAGCTCTCTTAACGTGGGATCTTTCCGGGGCTTACAGACCTGTAAGACGGTTTCACCTGTGCAGAGGTGGGTGTGATGGGTAGGTTAGGCAGCAGAATGTTGTTTAGTTGTCCAGGTGCGTGGCCCCTGCAGTATGTCAGTGAACTCCGCTTCTTTAGTCCTAGGTACGCCAGGGGCAGGTTCTGGAGACTTCTCTGTGCCCAGGAACGCAAGAGTGCCGGGCCAGTGTTTCCACATCTGTCTCTTCATTAGCAGAGAGGTGATGATGGACTTTAATTTCACTCACACGCAGGTTTGTAATAAAATGCCAAATTCTGTCAGAAGCTATACAAATAAGCCACCAATTGTTCTCATTGCTTCTCTGAACCCAGAAATATTGCCATTCTTGGGAACTGTCCCATTGCTTCATCTCTCTCTACCAGCGTAGCTCTGCCCGCCTGTCCCCCTCTCACTTCTCTGCTCATTGTGGGAGGATACCTTTGTCAAAGCCGACAGCTACTCGGGGACTCTGAGCCCTGGCATGGCAGCCCACGGTTTGCCCCATCAGAGGCCTGGCCCTGGGAGAGCAAGGCAGTGGGTGGTTCCTCCCTCAGACCTAGGCGGTTTGTACCCTCCAGCCTGGGCAGTCCCCGGGACAGGCTTTGAAACATGCTGGCCAGCAGTCCTGGCTGCTCCACACCCAAACAGCTGGGCCCTCTGGAGAAGGGGAGAGCTGTTGAGCAGCCACTGCTGACCTGAGCCCACTCAGGAATTCACGTCCGCCAGGTTCCTCGGAGTGCGCTGGGTCCACCCCCTTTGCCCTGCCCCTCCCCACCATACCCATGGTGGAGAATAGGCTTTCTAAGATGCTGCGATCCCCTTTTGCTGCCCTTAATAAAAATGCTCTCCGACACTGGTTTGGTCTTGTGGGTTTCTTCCGGACTGGGAGTGGGCAGAGCCAGGGGCCTATGTTCTTATAGAAGGGAGGGGGGTGGCCAGGGCCCAGGCTCGCTCTTCTGCCTGCTTCTCTCCCCATGCCCAGCTTTTCCAAGAGGCGCACAGAGGTGTGTGGCCTTCCTGCAAGGGAAGCAGAAAAGACTGGAGATCCAGACCATCAGGGCCTGCGAAGGGCACCTTGGGTATCAGGGAGGGGACAGTGGCCTCTGTGCCACAGGCCTCATTTCAGTCCACTTGTCAGTACCCAGAGAGTGATATTCTCCACATAGAGCAGAGGAGCAGACTGAGGCCCTGAGAAAGGTGGCTGTCATGTTCCTGTCCCAGAACTAAGGAGGGTGTGCCCGAGGGTGGGGCTAGGCCATTCCTTGAACCTGCCTGGAGCCCCAGGGACCTCCTGTTGTATTGACTCTGCATTGGCGTGATGCTGATTTTTTTATTTCCTTGTCTGGAATTTGACACCAGCGGAGACCAGACCTGTCAGATAGGTCTGCAGGAGTCCAGGAGGAGCCCTTCTGGGAAATCATTTTACCAGGAAGCAAGGAGCCGGTTGGTCCTTTCCCTTGGTCATCAGCAGGGTACTCTGCTGTCTTCTAGCATCTCATCCTCTGTGACTCTCAAGACAACCCCACGGACACGATCCCTATTTTTACAGAGGAAGAGACTGCGGTTCAGTGACAGCCAAGGAAACCAGGCCTGGGTTTTTACAGTCTGGTTTCAGAGCCTGTTCCACCACTCAGGTTCCTTGGTGCCCAACCCTTCCCAAATCCAGAGCCCTGCAGGACCTTTTCTCAACTTTCTAAACTCTGGAGCCACCACTCTCTCACCTTCCTCACTCTTGTATTAATTGTTCAGCTCAAAATGTGTATCTCCTTCATCACTCCGGTGCGCACTGCAGCCTGGCTCCTGTCTGCCCCTGGCTCCCTGAGGCTTCCTCTGGCAAGGGCCCTGGACTTCCTCATTGTGCAGTCCACGCGCTGGCGGCCTGCCGGCCCCACTCTGTTCCTTCAGTGGGCCAGCACCTCCGTGTCCCACCCTGCCAGGGCAGCCACCCGACTCCATCTGAGGCAAAGCCAGATCTGGGTCTTGGCTCTTCCTGCCCTCCCTGCACTGGCTCTCCCTCCTCTCCCTGTGTCCATCATGCAGCACAGGGTGCTGGCACCAGCCGGAGAAGGAGCAGAGCTGAAGGTGGCCTAGCTCAGGCGACTCTTGCTAAATAGCTATTTCCTGGGTGATTGGAACGTGTTCTTGCAGGAGGGCTCCTAGGGGCTCCTAGGGCTCCTAGGGGCAGGAGGTGCCCCTAGGAGCCCTCGGAGCCCTCCGGCAAGACATTGCCTGTCAGAGGATCAGAGTAGAAAGGACTTCCCAACAGTGGGTGGAGACCACAATCGAGGCCTAGAGAAGTCACTTCTTCCAGAGAGTGTTCTCCCAGCAGGCCTGGCTTGGTTAGGAATCCCCTTTTGCCCCACAGTCTGCTTTGTGTTCCTTCCCCTTCCCCATCCCACTGCAGTCCGGATCATACCAGTTATCCCCGTGTTTGTCCCAGACTGAGCTCCTAGCAGGCTGGGCTGTCCCGGCACCCAGCCCCCACCTGGCCCACAGTAGACCTTCCGTCCATGACTGATGAATGGGTGGAGAGCAGTAGCTCCCACTCGCCTAAGCCATCCAGTGCACAGCAGGTTTGACAGGAATATCCCCATGTCCCCAGTGCAGTGCTAGTGACCTTGGGCCCTGTGCTATCTGCAGCCTTCTGCCTTACCACTTTCCCTCCCCTTGTGAGGCAGACCTTGGTCTCCAGATGATTCTACCAGTCTGGCCATGACCATGGCCCCTCTCTTCTCTCCACTGTCATGGTCCCTAGGGCTGATCTGGGCCCTCAGCTCTGCTCACTCCTCTCCCTGTATGAGCAATAGGAGCCCAGTCCACAGCTTCATCTTTTTTTTTTTTTTTTTTTTTTTAAGATTTTATTTATTTATTTATTTATTTAACAGACAGAGATCACAAGTAGGCAGAGAGGCAGGCAGAGAGAGAGGAGGAAGCAGGCTCTCCACTGAGCAGAGAGCCCGATGTGGGGCTCGATCCCAGGATCATGACCTGCGCCAAAGGCAGAGGCTTTAACCCACTGAGCCACCCAGGCGCCCCCACAGCTTCATCTTGCTTCTGTGCAGATCCCAGTTCTCTCCTGTCTCCCCACACCTCTCTCCTGATCCTCGGAGCCACACAGTCAGCTGCCTCCTCGCAAAATAGCAGAACCCCACCTTCTCCCCAAAGGAGGTGCCTCTGTGCCAACAGGCTGCCTTCCCACCACCCCTCTACCCGCTCCAGTCAGCAGCCTGCAGGAGTGTGGCCAGACCCTACTGGGCTGAGGCAAGGAGGTGAGGGCATGGCACTAGGAGGAACTAAGTGATTCCAGTTTACAGCCATGAAGGAAAGGTAGGAGGAAAGAGCCTGATGCTGAAAGAACCATGGTCAAGGGAAGGTTGGTGTGAAAGATGGAGCCACAAAAGAGTGGGCCGAAGTCACAGTAAAGGGGATAGAGGTGTAGGATGGGGTCAGCAGGAAAGAGAAGCAAGATCCCACCCTTAACACCTTCAGAAAGCTGTATATCCCTCGGGGCTGCCTAGGCTGAGAGAGCTCTCTGGTCGCCTGACCCCTTGCCTGACACGGTGCATGGTGAATAAATGAACAGGTAGCTTTAAAGCCCTGCTCTGCCATTTCTACTTCTCGGTCTGTTAAGATGGAGATACTAGATCATTGTTCAATCTGCCTTTCCACACGCCAGAGCGGGGCAGGGCTCTGTGCTCCCAAGAACTCCCTGCATCTCCTTGATCCAAGACCCATGAGCCGCAGTGACAGGGCACACACACATCACCAGGTCTGGTGAGGAGTCCTGGATCCCATTTCTGCAGAAGACTGTTCCTCCTGGAAAAATTTGAATAGGCTTGCAGGACTTCCTTAGATCTGCCCCTAGGATGGCAAAGGGATGTCTGCTTAGAACACGTGACTTTTGGGGTGCCTGGGTGGCTCAGTCCGCTAAGCTTCTGACTCTTGATCTCAGCTGAGGTCTCAATCTCAGGGTCGTGAGTTCAAGCCCCGCAAAACAACAAAACAGGTGACTTTTTTTTTTTTTTTTTTTTTAAGATTTTATTTATTTGACAGACAGAGATCACAAGTAGGCAGAGAGGCAGGCAGATAGAGAGTGAGAGAAGGAAGCAGGCTCCCTGCTGAGCAGAGAGCCCGATGCGGGACTCGATCCCAGGACCCTGAGATCATGACCTGAGCCGAAGGCAGCGGCCTAACCCACTGAGCCACCCAGGCGCCCCAAAACAGGTGACTTTTTAAATAAAACTTGAGATGATAATATTACCTTCCAAAAAGTAGCCTGGTGAGACATTGTTCTCCCATCCTCCATCCCCCCAAAATAATAAAATTAAGCATGGACAAAACTAGAACTTGGAGTATGTTCTGTATTATCTATTCTGTTATAATGACCAGGTTTGTGCCCCAAAGGAGTTGCTTTTGCCCTGTCACGTGTCACATGTGAACATTTTCACAGTTCACAGGGCACAGTTTAAGAAACCACCCAGATTTGGGGTCCCTAGGTGGCTCAGTAGGTTGAATGACTGCCTTTGGTTCAGGTCATGATCTCCAGGTCCTGGGATCAAGCCCCACATTGGGCTCCTTGCTTAGTGGAGAGTCCGCTTCTCTCTTTCTGCTCTTCCCCATTCCATACTCATTCTTTCTTTCTCTCTCTCAAACAAATAAAACCTTATTAAAATTTTTTTTAAAAAATTAAAAAATTGAAATTTAAAAAAAAAACACCCAAGTTTACAAGACATACATTTATTAATACAGTGATCTCTCTCTACTATATCTGAACAAGGAGGGTGCTTTGGCAGGCCCCAGGCTCAGATGTCATAGGACCTATCTGCCGGCAGCCAAGATGGGTTGCCAAAACTCTGGCCACCATTTTGAGCCATGAGGACCTGGACACAGAGATGACAGGGGCCTGCCCAGGGAAGTATGTTACCGGACCCCTGCTATCGGCCTGGTTTCACGCTGTCCCAGGGCTTGACACCAGCCCCCTGTCCTTGCACTAAAGGACATTTGTGCTTGGCTGGCTGTCAGGGGCATGGTGGGGAGGGCTCCAGGAATGCTTCCAGAGTGGCTTCTCCAAGGACCCCTTCCCCAGGCCTCTTGGAGTCTAGGTCATGGAGTGTGCAGAGCTGCACTCCGTCCTGTGCAAGTCGGGCCCGAAGCGTGGGTGCGGTGAGGACACGCAGTTCGTGCAGCCGCTCCCAAGAGCAGGAAAAGGCATCCGGGCCCTCACCGCAGCCCCCAGCTGGGGGCACACTAGGGTAGCCGGGGTGTGCCATCAGCTCAGCTGTCAGGGCGTGGCCTGTGGGTATGCCTTCCAGGGCCCGTGCTAGTGCTCCTGATACGCGGTGAGCAGACATGTGCCGACCACAGGTGCTCAGGCCCACGAAGGCATCCGTCCACCTGTGGATGTAGGGGCATCAGCGGCAAGGGCCAGCACAGCTGTCATGGGCAGGGGTGGGGGCCACGACAGGGATCACCCAAGGAAGGCCATAGCTGTCAGGTGAAAGTTCAGCAGGACGCACTGGGATAGGGGCGGGAAAGGGGCGGAGGGCCTCACCGTAGGCCGTAGCGAGAGAAGGGGCCCACGGCGGCCCGGGCGTCGCGCTCCACCGCACAAGCGAAGGCATGTGCGGGGGCCTCGAGCCACGCGCAGCCGCCCACCCCGCGCTCCACCGGCAACCGTGTGAAGCGCACCCCGTTGGCCTGCAGCGTCTCTGCGAACACCTGGCACACGCCTGCGGACGGGGAGGAGTCAGGAAGCAGCCCGTCCTACTACCTGAAAACACCTCTTACCCCAGCCCCCCACCGGGGAGCAACGCCCCCCACCCCAACCTGGGAGCACGTGTACGTGCTGGTGCCCGTCCACGTGAGTGGGTTCCCCGCCCAGTAATTCCCGGAAGCGTATCAGCTGGGCCTCCAGCTCTTCCCGCACCTGGAGAGAGAACGACAAGGCACCTTGAATGTCGGGGAGCAGCTACCTAGAAGGCCTCCCTCCAGGTGCCTCTGCGTGCCTGCTCCACTATGAACCAGGAAAGCATCCATCGCGCGCCCCTTCCCCTAATGGCTTCACGGTACCCTCCGGACAAGCCTTGGGGGTTAACGCGAGCCTCTTCCTGCAGCCGCATCTCCGCACCTGGGGCAAGGCTATGTCTCCGGCCGCCACTGCCTCGCGAAATCCCATCTTGCCGAGGAAGAAGCCTTCGGGGCTGAGCAGCGACGAGGCGCCGTGGCGGGCCGGGCCCACGGGGCGGCCCTCGGACAGGTTTGCGTGGAGGCCCGTGGGGATTTGATACCTGCAGGCGGAGCGCGAGCGGGAGCACTGGCGGCCGCGAGAGGCGGCTGCCCAAGCCCACCCAGACCCCGTACGGTGCCGCCACTCACCTGCCAGCTAGCTCCGCCGCGCTCTCTGCGGCTACCCCG
Organism: Mustela nigripes; assembly: GCF_022355385.1. Taxonomy (NCBI): domain Eukaryota; kingdom Metazoa; phylum Chordata; class Mammalia; order Carnivora; family Mustelidae; genus Mustela; species Mustela nigripes. The sequence continues at coordinate 27,907,633 of NC_081564.1, read as the reverse complement.
TTGACCAACAGGGACACGCTGGTCACAGCCCCTGCCAGAAAGGCCTCTACGATGCCCTCATCGCGCCGCGGGCAGTAACCAAAGTCATCTGCGGTGATTACCAGCCGCACGCGCGGTCCGGCCATTGGTACTTCCGCGGACTGTTCAGGACTCCAGAGCACTGGATGCAGGCCCCGCCCCTAAACTCTGTCCGAGGCTCCGCCCCGACGCGCACGTCCCGGCGCGGCTGCCCTTCGTCTTTGTTCTCGCCACCTACCGGTCCCAATTGGAACTGCAGCAGTCCCCTCCCACCTCACAGTGAGTTGGCCCTAACCAAACCATTTTGTTTGCTGCATTTATTGTAACGAAGAACTCTCAGTAACTGCAAAAATGTTATCTAGTATGAAAAATACAGGGGCGCCTAGGTGGCTTTGTCGGTTAAGAGTCTGCCTTCGACTCAGGTCATAGTCTCAAGGACCTTAAGATCCAGCCCCTAGTGGGGCTCCATCCTCACCCTGGAGTCGGCTTTTCCCTCTCCCTATGCTCTTCCTCCCTGCTTGTGCTCTCCCAAATTTAAACAAACAAACAAACAAACCCACACAAAAACAAAAAAAAAAAAAAAACTTTAAAAGAAATATGAATAATAGAGAGAAAAAAACCTATTGGAAAAAAATTATCTCTTAACCATAGTGCCCTTCCAGTATTTTACTAAACAAACCCGTTTCATTTTCTCCCCCACCCCAAAGTTTTTGAGTGGTTTTGAGACACTAATGATCACATCAATGTTATCTCATTCTTGTAACTTTTCATTTTTTGATAGTGACTATGAACTTTTTAAATTGCCTATTTGGTGATTTTTTTTCTAGGAAAAGGCTTTTTTTCTTTCGTTCATTCTTTCTTTTTCTTAAAATAAAAGTTCTAAGTAATAAAACATGTATACCAATGGCTTCGTTTGAGGATGCTTTAGTCCCTGATTCTACAACTTGAGCTCTGTTCCAGGCGACAACTTTTACATTCATAATCTCATTTTTCCCCCCTCATAGTCCAGAAAAACTTTCCTTACTGATGACTATATAAATAGTCACCATGGTTGACAGAGCATTTTTATTGTGATGTGGCTGCTTTGGTGTTCCCAATGCAAAGGGCAGAATTTGAGTCCAGCCCAAGAGGTTGGTAAAATCATTCCTGTTTTACAGATGAGGAAACTGATGCTCAGAAGGGAGAAGTGTCTTGCCCAAAGTGAGCTTGCCAGGAGTAGTGGAGCTGGGACTTCCCTCCAAAGCTCTGGACCTACTCTGGTTGTCTAGTCCCTAGCTCTCCCCTGGGTCAGGGGCAGACAGGGCAGAGTTGAGCGTGGACATAACCATATTCTCCTCCTGGGATGTTGTAAAGATCAGAGGCCTCACAGTGCTCTTCATCAAACTCTTGGTGTAAGGATTGTTGCATTCAGTCGTAATTATTGAATTGTTGGACTTCAACTATTTTTCTCCCCTGAGAAGCTGATCCTGGAAAGCCAGAGGCCCCAATGGCAAGCAGATTGGAAAGAGAAAACTGACATTTATTCAGCACCTACTGGTATTAGACATATGAGAGATTGGGAGGAGTCCCTCAGTTCCTACATCACCATCGTTTGACAAGTAGCAATACAAGAGGCAGAGTCTGGAATAGGGTTTTTGTTAATTCTGTTTAGGGTGGCAGGCCTTCTGAGAAGGCTTATCAGAGGAGTGACACCTGGAAAGGACTTTAGAAGTTTACGGGGCAGAGGGGGAAAGGAGGGAAAAGAAGGAAAGATACCCAGGGCTCTTACTGGCATGCGGGATGTGTTGTACGCAGATTTTATTTAATCTCCATACTCCCATATGGAAGGATGCTCAAGTATTTACAGAGACAGAGCAGATGATCAGAGAGGTTGAGTCACACTGTCAGGAAACAGCAGAGCTAGGAATTGAAGCTAGGTCTGTGTCTTACAACTGGGACTCAATACTGCGCTCAAGGACATCGCGCAATGGGAGGGCTGAAGACCCCGACCACCACCACCACCCACCCCCACGCCCCCCCGCTGTGGTTGTCCACCCTGGGGAGGGGAGAACCCTAGAAGGAGCAGTCAGAGAGCAGGAGGCACAGGACAACGCAGCGACCAGAGTGGAGTCGAGGAAAGTGCTTGTGTCACCAGAGGCGGCCGTGGCTTTGATCTTTTAGGGATCCCTTCGTGTGCAGAGCGCGGATCCGAGCCCGGTCTTGGGATTGCTCCTGGCTTGGGTGAGCAGTTAAAAGCACCCACTGACTCCACCCTCCTTCCCCTCCACCCGGCTCCTAAAGCGAATGTGGGCGGAGCAAAGACAGAAGCGCGGAAAGGACTGGCCTGGTTCCCGCCCCCATCCATTGTGCCGGGGGAGCTAGGAGGCACTTCGAGCCAATCAGGACGTAGCATGTAAATGAGCAAGACGGGCAGGTTGGGGGCGACTCCAGAGCTCGGTGTCGCCGCCCTGGCGAGGGCGCAGACTACATTCTACATTGACTGGTCGCGAGGAGGCGTGGACTCTGGTGAGCAGGTTGGCTCTGGGCCAGGGGCAGATGCCAAGGAGTTTTGGGTCTGTGAGGAGGGAGGGTCAGACATACTCAGGCCCAGAGATGGTCGGAGACAGCATGCGCACGTCTTTGAGGACCCCACCCCCGACGACTCTGGACACAGACGGTGTGCAGACACCCAGGGAACGCTGAGCAGAGGAAAGGGCCCGATGCCTGAAGGACGCGGGGTGAGGGGAGCGAGGGATCCGTGGACGCCGGGACCGCTGACGCAGTGGCTGACAGACGAAGGGAGAGTTGGACTCATGGAGGCCTAGGGAGACCCTCACGCCATCTCCCGCCTGGCGCAGAGAGGAATCCGTGGCTGCGCTGCGGATCCGGAGAGAGAGGAGGAGGATAGCCATCCCGTCCGCCTTCACCATGACCAGCTGCCGCCACCATTCCGGGTACTTGGCAGACGACGAGGCCGGCCACACCACCTACGTGGCCCGGGTGAGTGTGTCCGGCAGGGCCCTGACTCCTGAGATTCCCCCCAAATGTTCCCCTCCAGCTCCAGCACCCCAGATCACAGCACACACACACACCCCTCAGTGCCTATTGACCTCACCTCCCAGCCTCTTAGTGACATCCTTATCACCTTGACCACTCCTCTGACCTGCTGGGCCCTAGTTACCCACAACTTCATTCACTCTGTCCTCTGACCTCTAGCAGCTCTGGAGGAGCTTGTTAGACTGGTACCCCAGTGGGAGCATGGTGTCTAGCATAGCCCAAGGCTCAAAGTTTCAGAAGCAGCAATGGAGGCACCACGGGGTCAGGACTACAGGTGGTCTGTATAGTGGAGACAGGATTGGTCCACTCAAAATACAGATGAGAAGCCCACTTAGGACTCCAAGGGGTTTGTGATTGCCCATTCCTGCCCTGTGTGAGAGCGGAAGTGGGCTTTCAGACTCCCCGACCACATCTTGTATATATATGCAGTGTATGTGTTAGGGAAACATCAAAGTAACACGAAATTGATGCCTACTTTGTGGAAGAGGAAATTGGACCTCAAGAAGGGCCATGGTGCCTATGGTGTCAGAGCTGACAGTGGCAGAGCCAGATTCCAAATCCAGAAACTTCCTGACTCCAAAACACCCGCCTTCCACTGTCCCCTCCCACTTAGCTCCTGGTACCCCAAGAGGACCCGCAGAGACCCCTATCCCTGCGGTACATCCCTGCCCTATGTGACATGCCTGTCTGCTCTGGTGCAGCTGCCTAAGAAGCCACTGTTTCCGGGAATGGGGCAAGCCGCCAAGTTGGGCCACACGCCACACCCACCATCGAGGTACACCCCCACAGACAGCTTAGGGCTCCGTGGCCACCGACGAAACCCAAGGGACCCTCAGCCCTTTGGTACCTTCCTGGATTTCCTCGTCGAGGGTCAGGTGCTAGACAGCCTACAGACGGTGGTGGAAGTGGCAACTGAGCGCATGACTGCCACGAAGACAGAGGCTGGGGTGCCCCTGGTGGAGGTGCAGGACCCCATAGAGGTGCCGAGGGGTGGGCGGCGGGCGCGTGCCCGGCCCAGCCTCAGTACCGTGCACCGGCACCGGGCCCGGCCCAGCCTCTGCACTGGACAGCCCAACAACTACCCCTCCTCCTCCAGCTCCATGTCCGACTCCCATAGCAGCTTCACAGCTGGCTGCCGGGGCTCCCACAGCTGGGACAGTGACCTGGGCGCCCGTGGCATGGGCTCACTGCCACCCATGAGGGACAGACTTTTGCTGGAGAAGAACCTCAAACGGCTTCTGAAGCTGGAGAACCGAGGGGTGAGATCTAGCGCCATGGCCCAGGGTGGGCGGGATGGACCCTGGTCCAGAGCACAGGGCCAGGGTTAGGCCTGGCTTGGCTGCTCTTGGATGCCTCTGAAAGTTCCTCCTCTCTCTGCAGAAAGGCCTGGGTCCATCCTGCATCCGGAGGGACTCCCTGCTGTGGAACTCCCTGGCCAGCCAGTCTAGCAGCCAGTGGACCCAGGAGCCACCTCAGTCATGGTTCTCAAGCCTGCTGGACTCAAACATAGGCACACCCCAAACATCAGAGCCCGGGTCTGGAGAACCGGATCTGACGTTTCTCAAGCGAGAGTTTGATAAGGAGATCAAGTCCTTGTTGAACCAGCCAGTGTCCTTTGACCTGCCCGGCTACTGTTCATTCCGTGAACCCCATCAGACCCTGGACTTTCTGGCTGATCACCACCTCTTCCCTGCCCTGCAGAGTGTAGTCCGCCAGGCTGTGGACAAGCTCAGTGGCGCCTGCCGCCATGATGGCTGCCCTCTTTTCCCATCAGAATGGGAGCCCGCCACAGATCCCAGTTCTAACTCTGCGATAGGCTCCAAGCCAGCCACACCCACCAATGGGGAGAACCCCTACGATGTGCTTCCCAGAGTCTCCAGCTCCAAGACAGATCGAAGAAAGAGCACGAAGGGCAGAGGACAGGGCAAGCCCAAGGAAGGTGGTTCCCCTGTGTCTAGTGCCAAGGTGGCCACAAGATACAGGATCGAGGTGACACCCAAAGAAGAATCCAAGGTTCCTTCACCCCACCCCAGACAGCAGTCTCCTGACCAGAACCCTGAAGAACAGAGACCACCCATCCCTTCTTCTGGGCCCCTGAGCTCCAGCCAAAAGGCCCATCCCTGGCGGAGCCTGCACCTCACCCTGCCTGTCCCTGGGATTGTGGTGGAAGGGTCCTCCAGCCAGACCCAGCCCACTATTCGGGGCATAGCTCCTCTCATCTCCCCCTACCCTGGCTTCTCCCACCGCCTCCCTGTGTTCTCACCACTTGCCTCCTCAGTAAGAAGCTTCTCTCCATCTCCTGTTCCCCTGTATCCAGAGAGGACCTCAAGGGTGGAGCTAGGGGGCTTAGGGAAAGGTTCTCGTGCGAAAGGCTCCTTTAGTTACCACCCTTAGCAGCCATGGTCCCAGGTATCTTTCCCTGAGTGGTGGAAGCCACCTGAGCAGATGACAAGCTGATGTGGAGCAGAAATCCCAGCCTTGCTCCTGCCAGGTGTGGTCAAAGATGAATAAAGCCTATTTTTTATCCTGGGTAGTTTTGTAATGTTTGCCTGTGAATCTCAGAAGCCCTTCTATGCAGGCAGCATCCTGTCTGTTGTGGACAGCAGTCTAAGCCAGAGTGGGGCACTGGGTCCTAGGTCCAGTTCCTTCTGCTTCCTCTCTCTAGAGCAGGACTCTCTGGTGTATCTGCTGAGAGGGAGTTGCTCAGGCAGGGTCTGGAGAAGACATAGGTGGCTTCACCCTTATAGATTCCCCCCACCACACAGCCCCTGACCCTCATCTCACTGATCAAGGCTCAGGCAGGCTTCCCTCCTCTGAACCTTGGCCTGGGGGAGAACCTACAAGAGCACCAGTGATCCCGGCTCCAGCTGGGCTGACACCATGATTGACATCACCAGCTTGGCTGCAGGCCTGGCTGGTATGATTGGTGTGAGGCCAGTGTGGTAAGTGCAAGGGTGTGGCTGACACGCAGGGCCTGCTCTCACCTGTCACCAAGAAAAGCGTGGCAGATGTGACAGAGCCATAGTGCCAGGGCAGTGACAAGTGTGGCATCCGTGTGGGTGATGTGGAGAGTGCTCTGGGGGTGAGGGGCATCCTAGGACATCAGGAGTGGCATGACGTATCTCCCTTTCCCTCCCTGGCTGTTGCACAGAGCCCCACTTACAAGCTCATGAAGAAGAAGCCACTGCCCTCCATCTCCTCCAACTCCAGCATGTCCCACCTCTCCAACCCCTTGTACGAGGACCTCGTCAGCTATTTGGTGGACCAGGTTGTGTCCTTGCTCACCTACAAGTACAAGTTTGAGAAGAACCTCTCCAAGAAGCTGGGCTTCATCTCCTTCCCAGTCACCGAGATGCTCATGGACCTCTTCCTGGGCTTCAGGAAGCTGAAGGACTCCCACATCTGCCTGTCCCCCAAGATTGACTGGAGCTGCCTCCAGCGGAGGCTGGAGCAGGCCGAGTGGGCCCAGCAGCTATCCAGACACACGTCCCAGCATGATTCCTCCTCCCAGCGCAGCTCCCACCGCAGAGCCCCCCACCACAAACCCCACCACCGCAAGGCCCCCCACCACAGGCCACCCCAGAGCAGCACAGAGTCGCCCTCCACGCTGCTGGAGCCGGGCCCCCAAGTGGATCAGGAGGAGGCCATGGAGTCCAGCCTCAACAGTGAGTTTCCAGGCTCTCAGCTGCTTCCAGCTCAGGAGGACTCTCCAGTTGGGGGCCAGGAGCCCGCAAGCCAGCAAGAGCCCAAGCCCTCCATGTTCTCCGGCACGAGCATGGGCTCTAATAAGCATCAGGAAGTCCTAGACATGGACAGTCAGAGCGAGGAGGAGGAAGAGGGTGAGGATGAGGACGATGACTTCTTAGGGGACAATGACACATCCCAGAGCTACCCAGGACTTCAAGTGGGGGTGGGGGTCACCCACTCTACAAATGTGGGCCACAGTGACCCTCCGTGAGGCCGCCTGTAAGCTGCACTTGATTCCCTATTCCTCCTCTTGCTCCAATGCTGCCCCCCTCACCCCCAGCTGGTCTCCATCCTGAGCAGAGGTCAGGGTGGGCTGGACACCCATGAGGAGCTCTGCTGGCCTGTCAGGGGAGCCAATGGGAGAAATAAAGCTTGTCTTGATGGAACACCGTCTTCTCAACCACAGACCGCAGGCCCACATCCGCAGACCTAAGCACCTGCCCTGGGGTGACACCTCGGCCAGGCATTCATGGCAGCTACCAAGCCCTGACCTTCACCACCCCCACAACCCACACACGCTCTGCTTGAACACAAAGCCCTGCTCAGGACTCTTTCCCACTCCAGTGTGCACCTTCCTGGCTCTTCCAGCCTTTTAGGACTCGTGGTCCCTTTCCCTAACAGCCCCTGGGCATCGAAGTTCCTGCTTCCAGAAGGTTCCTCCTCTGCTGGGGCAACATCCTGCTCCCTCTGACATTCCTCTCCAAGAACCATGCAGCCGCCCTTTCCCCATGGCCCTCTGTCTTTCTAATTTGTGCTTCTCAGCTTCAACTCCCAAATCTGGAGGGTCCAAGCTAGGTCCCATGGGAGTGCTGGTCTGGCAAGCTGTGTGTTGGTTGCCCCAGGCTGGCCATGGGATCACCCTTTCAGCAGAGGCACTGGGCCAGACAGCTCCCTCTGGAAGGGTCTGCAGACAAGGCTGGTGCTGTGATTGGCAGGTCTCATCTCCCAGGTTTTCTCCCGGGACCTCTGGCTGTCCTGTGCCACCAGCTCAACACCCTCCCTCTCTCTGCCTTCCCAGGGAAGCCTTTTTGTTCCCCAATCCAGGCATCTTCACCCAGGGAGCTCCTTGACCTCTCGCCACCACCCTGTTGCCCTTGTGGCCAAGAGAGCAGGTGACGATGCTCCACTCTGCCTTGCTGTGTAGGCAGCCATTGCAGGGAGACCGGTAGGGGTCCCACACATCCCCCTGGACCCCATCTGGGTGTATAGAGCCCGAATCTGCTCAACCCAGCCTGGACGTGCTCAGTGGCCCACGTGGTAAGACGAAGCAATCGCAGAGCTGCTCTAGAGCTGGGCAGGGAGGACCTTCCACATCACATCCATGCCCTGCCATTCTGGGGAAAAAGACTTCCTCTGCTCTAGTCAAGAGGGACCAGGGCCCTAAAGTGGATGGGTCAGAGACCCATTTTTTTTTTTTCCAGAAAGATCTTGTGGCAAGGATCTTTTAGGGCATATGCTCAACTCATAAGGCCCATTCCCTGGGGCCACCCACTGCCACCACGACCATAGTGTGGGCCCACATTTTTATACCTTCTTGCCATACCACTTGGCCACAGTCGATTAGCCCTCTTGCCACATTCTTATTTCAAGCTAGGCCAATCAGGATTCCCCCCCCCCCCCAGGAGCTTATAACTGGGATGAACTGAGATTTTTTTTTAAGTTTTTTTTTTTTTAGTCATATCTAAATCTGAAGTGGGGCTTGAACTCACAACCCCGAGATCGAGAGTCACATGCTCTTCCAACTGAGCCTGCTAGGTGCCCCAAGATAGACTGAGAAATTCTGGTGCAGTTTGCATTGAGTGCTAAAGACAAGCATGACCATCTTCCAAACCTCCGCAGAGAGGCGGGAAATCCTGTCTGCAGAAAAGAACCTGGAGAGGAGCCCTGGGGCTCTGGAGACACAGCAGCTGGGAGGTGAAGAGAACATACCCCCACCTTGGCCTCAGAAGCACATGCCCAGAGAATGTCCCTGGAGCGGGAGCAGCCCCTTTGGGAACTACTGGTATACTGTGCTAAAGACATCTGTTTCAGGTATCCATGGCCATGTAACCACTCCAAGGTTTAAGTGGCTTCTTTTTCCTGATGCTGGAGCTTGGCAGGCTTGACTCACCATGGTGTAGGCAGTCTGTGTGTGGCTGCTTCCAGCTGGGGGCATGACTAAGACCAGAACGTTCTGCATGACCTCTCCCCATCCAAGGTCTCTCCCCAAGATTCCTGCTCATTCATGCAGTCATTTAGCCTGCCCTTCTTACAGCACGGGGCAGCAGCTGGATTCCTAGGGAGAGAAAGCAAGAACCACTACTCCTTTTGAGGCTTGAAGTCCCAAAACAGCATTTCTGTGTCATTCTCTTGGTCAAAGTGAAAGCCCAGACATGAGACACGACTCTCTCTCTCTCTTTTTAAAGGTTTTATTTACTTGAGAAAGAGAATGGAGAGAGCATAAGCAGGGTGAGCGGCAGGCAGAGGGAGAGGGAAAAGCAGGCTTCCCGCTGAGCAGGGAGCCGATCCCAGGACTCCAGAATCATGACCTGAGCTGAAGGCAGATGCTTAGCTTAACCCACTGAGCCATCCATCTTGGGACTCGTCTTTTTTTTTTTTTTTTTTAAGATTTTATTTATTTATTTGACAGATCACAAGTAGGAAGAGAGGCAGGCAGAGAGAGAGGAAGGGAAGCAGGCTCCCTGCTGAGCAGAGAGCCCAATTCGGAACTTGATCCCAGGACCCTGAGATCATGACCTGAACCAAAGGCAGCGGCTTAACCCACTGAGCCACCCAGGCACCTGGGAGTCATGTCTTGATGAAAGAAGCAGCTTACCCTTATGGGGATGGAAGGAATTGTTAGTAGCCATATTTGGAGGACAGCTACCCCCCTCCTGCACCCCTACAGCTGATTGCACCTTGAGCAATCCCTGGAACCAAATTGAGCAAATGAGCATCTGAACCTGAAGACAAACTGTGGGTGGAAAGTGGAGGTCTGTGGAGAAACCATAATTCGCCCTGAGCATCCGTCCATAGGGTGAGCTGGGGAAGGTGGTCTGCAAGGGGGAGGCAGAGAAAGGGAACAGCTTTGAGAAGGCATGAGGCCCTCAGAAAGTTGAGGGAGAGCCACATTGGCTTCTCCTACTCTGTTTTTGAGGTCTGTACTGTACTTGAAATCCTGTTTTTGCCTGCCAGGGAGATTGCCTGCTGTGTCCTCACCATCCTCTGGTCTTACATGCAACAAGAAGCTGTTGGTCTCTTTAAGCAGGTGCCTGGCATGATTTGATATATGTTTTGTTTTTAAGATTTTTAAGTAATCCCTATACCCACATGGACCTTGAACTCACAACCCTGAGATCAAGAGTTGTGTGCTCCCTGACTGAGTCTGCTAGACCCCTCTGATTTAAGAAAAAAAAAAAATAATAATAATTTTAAGTAGGCTCCTCGCCCAACATGGGACATGAACTCATGACCCCTGTGATCAACAGTCACATGCTTTACTGACTGAGCCAGCCAGGTGCCCCCCCCACCGCCCCGCTATACGCTATTTAAGGTATAAATCACTTTCCTGTGTGGAGAGTGACTTGGAGGGGACTGAGCAGTGGAAGTACAGAAATCTGTTAGGAGGCCATGGTCGATATCTGGAGAGGAGATATCGATCAGTAGATACCCATCTGGAGAGTGGCTTGGACTCAGGTGGTGATAAGGAATGTTGGAGAGATGCTTTACAATCTGTTTTGAAGTTAGCGCCATCCAGATGTGTTGGATAAGATGTGAGACTGTGGTAAAGAGAGGACTTAAAGATGAGTCCCAATCTGGGGGCTGAATCAAGGTGAATGGAGGTGCTGTTCCTGAGACTCAGAAGCCTGGGGGAGGGGAGAGAAGTTTGAGGGAGGAGACCAAGAATTCTGCTTTGGAGTAGTAAGTCTGAGATGCTTGTTGGGATGGACATATCTGTTGCTTTTCAGATTGTACTCTAGTCCCTCCACCATGGATTGGAGGCCCCTCAAGTGAGTGCAGGGTCTGCCAGCGCCAGGGCAGACTTTTAGCAATTTAGACAACCTAAGCGCTGAAAAGATCATGTGTCTTCTCCCATATGTAATTCAAAATCAAAACACTATTAAACATGAAAACTCCTAAATAACATGTTTCTGTAATTAAAATGGCTCTGCTCTGGATTTTCTGAGTGCAAAATTCTGAATGACTTAATTAAATATAAACTATTCTCACTGCTTTGTTGGTGCCTCATGTGCATGGGTAGTCTGCCTATTGAGTAATGGGACAGCCCGCCAGTTCCCCAGTGGCCCCCGGAACAGGGCCTGGAGTTAACTCAACTTAAGAACGTTCCACAAATGAATAAATCAATAGTCGTATAAGTTTTCCTCGCTTAAAGATCGAGCTGACAGACTTCTGGGAAGGCACTGAGACAGCGTCCCACTCATATCGGAAACCTGGCACACTTAGCGCCCACAGTCATTTGGTCTCCCAGGGTTCTGGTTTCCTAAGAAACTTTGGAGCTTTTGGTGAGAACCTATCGTCATCCTCAGCACCGCAGATCCCTGCTGCCCTCTGCTGCCCGACAGCATGTGATTCTGCCCTGGGAAGCGTCAGTGAGTTGTCAGGGGAATTAAAAAACCAGAGTCCAGGGACTGAGGTAATCCATTCCCAAAAAGGAGGCAATGACCGATGACTTGGGGAATCAACTAATCCCGGGACCCAGGGACTGAAAAACCAAGTTATCCAGTACCTGAGATCCATCGACCGCAATGTGACCACAAAACCTAGTGGTCCAGCAACTCTGAAGCTGAGGACCCATAGTCCGAGAGGAAAGATCGTGATTGAAAGCCTGACGACCCAAGATCAAGGGGTTTTGTGAACACGTGCCCGCAGGGTTCTGGCATCCCCAGCCAGGGGTCCTTGGATGGGGCGCCCAAAGCGGTAGCGCGGCTCTCTAGCGTCTCTTTAACCACTGGGCGCCGCACCAGTCTTCCCTTAGCATTCATTGGTGAGTCCTCGGAAGCGTGGACCAATCAAAACCCTCCTCGTGTCTCCAGCCCCCCCCCCCGTCGCCGCTCTGGAAAGCTGGGGGCGGGTCCCCTCCATGCTGACCCAATGGCAATGCAGGCGTGGTGCCGTGCTGGCTGACGATTGGGTACCCATACTGGCTCTGTCAGAGCCGGATTGGCCGGTGCTGGAGACGGAAGCGTCCCATGGGCCCGAGCTGCCGGAGCTCGGCCGGGGCGATGTGGAGCGCGGGCCGAGGCAGAGCTGCCGGACGGGCGCTCCTGGGGCTGCTGCTGACGCTCTTGGTGCCGAACAGCTGTGCCGCCAAGACCGGCGCAGGGCTCGTGACCTGCGGGTCGGTGCTGAAGCTGTTCAACACGCAGCACAGGGTGCGGTTGCACTCGCACGACATCAAATACGGATCCGGTGCGCTGGGCCAGGGACTGGGGTATAGTCAGGGGGCGGAGCCTGGGGCTGGGAGTTTGAAGGTGGGGTGGTCTTGGGGGAGTCTGCAGGACTACGAGTCTCGGGGTCATCAAGGAGCCTGGCTGGGGAATCGGGGGTGGGGGGCCAAGGATCGGCCGTTTTAAGGGGGTCGTCGGGACATTGGGGGCGAGGAGAGTTGTCCAGGAGCTGCAGGCCAAGGGACTTGGGAGTTCAGCCAGGGGCCAAGGGCTGGAGATGGAGGCTGGGAGTGAGCCGTTGGGGGCCCCAGGATTGAGGTTGTCGTGGAATGTTTATGGTGTCTGGGTCAAGGGTAGGGAATTCGAAGACTGACCGCGACCCCGGGTGGGGTGGGATGTCGCCCCTCAGGCAGCGGCCAACAGTCGGTGACTGGCGTGGAGGCGTCTGACGACGCCAATAGCTACTGGCGGATCCGCGGTGGCTCGGAGGGCGGCTGCCCGCGCGGGGCCCCGGTGCGCTGCGGGCAGGCGGTTCGGCTCACGCACGTGCTAACCGGCAAGAATTTGCACACGCACCACTTTCCGTCGCCGCTGTCCAACAACCAGGTGAGCCCTCGCCTCGCTCCTTGAGTGTGTATGTGTGTGTTTGACGCGGGGTGTGGGGGGGTGTCAGGAACAGAATCTAGACATCTAGACTCTTCCTCTCAGTGTCTCTGAGCGTCAGCTTCCTGTGTGAAATGCGAATTTCAGTTCAGAAATGTTTCCTGAGCGCCAGCTCTGCGGGGCAACCGACAGGAAGAGAGATCTGCTGGGCTTATCTCCTGGGGTTGAGTTGGACCCAGGAAGCAGACTCACAGGGTCTTTGGGGTAGGGAATCAGAAACCCAGCAGGGGAGGAGGAACTCAGGCTGGGTCTGGAAGGATGAGTAGGAGTTCTTCAGGCCACAAAGGGGGAGAACAGGGGTTTGCGAAGCCTGGAGGAGAGCTTGGGCTCCAGTGGAATTCAGTGAAACTGGGGGATGGAGAAGTGGAGGGGTAGTGTTGGGGTAGAAGGGGCTACTGGGGTTAGGGAGGTATTGGGGAGGAACAGAGGCTGCCTGGGGGACTTGCGAGAAGAAGGAGTATGAAATAGAGGCCTGTCAGCCTAGGGGCTGGATGTCATACTGAGTGAGGCTCAGAGAGGTTAGGAAGAACATGGAGGAGAGAGGAGGAGGCCTTAGCTACTTGCGGGCCAGTGATTACCGCCCAGACAGATGGGGTAGGGTATGCATGTGTTTGAAGAGACCGTGTTGGGGAGAGCCCCCGGGTGCTGGGGGTGGTGGCGGTTGTGGCCCATTTTGCAGTTGTGGAAGTTGAGGCTCAGAAGGATCCAGGGAAGAACCCAAGGCTCAGTGCCCTGGGTGTGAGTGCTGCTGCCAAAGTGACCGCAGGGGATTCAGTATGCCCTCTGTAGTAAGCACTGTCCTTCTACCCCCTGCACCCATAGGAGGTGAGCGCCTTTGGGGAGGATGGCGAGGGTGACGACCTGGATCTGTGGACAGTGCGCTGCTCAGGGCAGCACTGGGAGCGAGAGGCTGCTGTGCGCTTCCAGCATGTAGGCACCTCTGTGTTCCTGTCCGTCACTGGAGAGCAGTACGGAAGCCCCATCCGTGGGCAGCACGAAGTGCATGGCATGTCCAGCGCCAACACACACAATATGTGGAAGGCCATGGAAGGCATCTTCATCAAGCCCAGCATGGATCCCTCTGCAGGTCATGATGAACTCTGAGTGCTGTGGGTGGGTGGATGGAGGGTAGCAGGGTGGGGCATCTGCAGGACCACTCTCTGAAGACTTTGGGTTTGTAGGGGTTCTCAAGTGCCTTTGTGATTAAAGAATGTTAGTCTGTGATCGTGTTTTGCTGTAATCCTCGGGGTGACCAGGAGGTGCTGGCTTCCTCGGCCTGGTTCACCATTTCTTCCTTAGTGCAAAACCTCTGGTCTCCAGCATGGAATGACAGCTCAACTCATCCACACCTTGATGCTCTTTCAGGTACTCTAACACTGCCAAGACAACAACTCTCTCCACCTTTACATGGTCTGATGGCAGGTGACCCCAGTTCCCTAGCCCCTGAGCTTCATGAACCTTTGCTTTAAGGCCTCACACCCTAGCCTGCCTGGGCAATGTGGCATCTCAAGCCCCCACTACAACTTTCTAGGGTGCTAAGGAGATAACAAAACTTTGAAAGGTTTTGCAAGGGAAGGTAATCACAAAGAACTGCTGCCTGCAGAGATCTGAGAAGGCTTCCTGGAAGGAGAGGCACAATTTTGGCAGGCAAAGCTTTATAACTTAAAGGTAGGAACGCTAAACAGGAGGGCCCTAATAATGGAAGGGAACAGTTTTGCTGGTGCGTAGGTGACCTCTAGAGGTTATGAGGAGGACTACAGGATTCCTGAACTTGCTAACATGGCCTATGTGGGGCTGTTTATGTAGGAGGGGAGGGGTTTAAGTGACCTGCTCACTTTCCTGAATGAGAACACAAGAGCCCAAGGAGAAGTGGGAGATAGCAGCTGGCGGGAAGCGGCTTGGAGGAGTGTGGGCAGAGCACCTTAGAGGTGAGAAATCCACTGGTCTTATGGGGGTGTGAGAAAAGCTCTAGCCAATTGTGAGACTTGTTGGGAAGTCACTGTAGGCTCTGGACCATTACTGGCCCACCCTCTCAATCCATGAGCTCCTGCTCTGGTCAAACACAGGCCTTCTGACTCCTCTCCTGCCAAACCCCTCAAGCATTGTCTACAAGTTTAAGCTCCTCTCCCATCACTCACCTGCCCCGCGACATGATTGCAGTATGCCTAGATGAGTAGCAGAATCAAACTGTACAGCACGTAGGAATTCTTGGGGAACCAAGACTGAAGCCGTAGGAACACTTAAGATGGCTCCAGGCAGAATGCAGGACAAGACCAAAAATTAAATTGCAGCAGCAGAGCACCCATTTCCTGAACACTAAGTGTCAGGCACTTGGCCAACGATTTATACAGCATCTCATTTGCTCCTGGCAACAATTCTATGAAGCAGGATCAATTGTCTTAATTTTGCAGTTGAGACAGCAGGGTGGTATAAAGTTTCAACCCAGCTGTACCTGCCTCAGAAACATTTGCTCTCCGCCATTGGACTGAGAGAATAAAATGGGGTGGGGGGGGGCAAGCAGCGATGCACTATAGTCTAAGTAACGCCCCCACACAACACACACACACACACACACACACACACAACACACACTGCAGCTGTGTGAGGGCTGAACGGTGTATATCTTTCTGGGTCATCAGCTCTGGGCAGGCTCTTAATGCGTTTCCACAAAATGGATAATAATTGCGGGGGACTCAAGCCAACACCCTCTTCCCCGCACCTCCCACAGATCCACAAGGCTTCACTGGCTCCAGGACCAGGTCTCTGCAGCTCAGGCCTAACCCGGTGGCTCCAGGTCAAGCCAGGGATGAGGTGGGGTTGGGTGCGGAGCGGGGGCTACCCTAGCAGGGAAGCCCACTGCAGCCGAGCATCTTGTTCGGGAAGCACAAGGAGAGATATCAAAACGCAAAATGAAGCAGCCCTAGGCCCTGCTCCACAGAGAACTAGACAGAGGTTTCGGGCATTCTCCCAGGATCGCAGGCCTCTTCCCAGTGGGCTCAGCTGCGTGGACGGCGCCCGCCTCCGTGCTTCCAAGCGCTCTTGCCGGCGCCGCTATTAAACTCGCGGAGACTGGAGCTGAGAAAAGGCGGGCAAAATTCCTTTTGATAAGTTATGAATGGGGAGAAAGTGTTTGTAGTACTCATTGTTAAAACCACGGAGCCGGGGACTTGGCCCGCTCCCGGCCAATCGGAACCCGGAGGCTATTTTGAAATCGCTCCGGCTTTAGCCAATAGGCGTGCAGGAGGCGAAGCCCCGCGCCGGCTCCGGCCAATGAGTGCGGCGTTATGCTAAGAAGCCGGGGGCCGGGCCCCACCGACTGTCAGCGGGTTAAAGATGGAGCCGGCTAGCGAGAGGGCGCCACGAGGTGCGGGGTCGTCCTGATGGTGACGACGGGGGCGACCAACCGCCAGGACCTTTCTCTCGCTAACCTTCCGCGTCCTGCCCCCGGCCTGGTTTGGAAGGGGAGTCCCGCCGCGTGAGTAGCAGGGTCCGAGGCGGAGGGCACCGGCAGAGCGGCCCTACCGGGCGGGACTGTGCAGAGGGGCGCAGCCCGGACCCCGGGCGCCCTGTCCGTGCAGGGGACTCCAGAAGGGCGGGAAGCCTCCCTTGTTCCTTTGCTTCGCTCTGGGCCGCCAGGCAGAGAATCTTTAGGACTGGAACCCAAGTTGGGGCTAGGGGCCAGGGATGGGGGCCTGAGCCGGCAGGGGCGCGCCGTTCGGAATGGGTCCACCCTCCTCTCGAAGCCGCAGACCGAATGAGGCCATAGGGTCGTCGGGTTGTACCCACTCTGGTTCCTTGAGGGAGTGGGCTTGGGACTGCGGCGGAGCGCGGGTCCCTCTCCTTTGTGTGTTTGCCCCCTCCCCCGTCCGCTCCCGCTCCTGGGTTGGAGCTACCCCTCGGTCTGGGGTCTCTCCCGCACTGCAATGTGGAGCGTGCTGGGGAGGGTCCAGGACCTTCTGACGACCTCTAGGACCGCAGCCTTGCCGAAACCCTCCCCGCCTTGAGGTCCAGGACTGGGCATCTAGCCCCACCCACCCACCCACCCACGGTTGAGCTTCCCGCTCTGGGCTTATTGGGGACTGTGGGGGGTCCCTCCTGCTGGCCTCAGGTGCTCTGACGAGGTTGCACTACTGTGCTCTGAGAAGCAGTGCAATGATATTGTCAAAGCATCTGGGACCAGCCTTGGGAAACCCCCCTTCCCCACACTATCAACCCCCTCCCCAGGATGGGCCCCTTGGGCCTACAGGACCTCCCCTCCCCCCCATCCCTGGCCTCCCTCCCTTCTCCATGGAAACTTGAGATCCTGGCCAGGCCTGGGCCTCTAGGGTCAGAGGGCACCCTTCCCCCCAGGCAGAAGCCCCACCCCAGTGGGCCTGCATTCCAGGTCTCAGATCCTCACAGACCACCACTGGGAGAGGCGCTGGCAGGCCTGCCTGACACTCTTTCCCTGTTGCACTACTGTGGGCCGCTGAGAAGCAGTGCAATGATGAAAGGGCATCAGTCAGGCCTAGCCCAACACCCATAGCGCCTGAAGGGAGGGAGTTTTGCTGCCTCAGTCTGCTTGCTAGCAGTGAGGAGTAGGTGTGGAACGGCACTGACCCCTCCATCAGAGGACTAGGTGAGTGCAGAGCTGGGGGATCCTCCCACAAATTCTCCTTCTGGGTTATGGCTGGCCAGTAGCAGGGGCATAGGCCCCGGATTCAGAAAAGCTCTGCTTTGAAGATCTTTCCACACCAACTTCCTGGGTAAGACTGGGACTTCAGCTTTGGTCAGGTCCTTGTGGAGAAGTGGAGACCCACTGTGTTGCCTGGCTCAGACCCAGCTCAACTTTGACCATGCACAGGCGGACTACACCCCGCCCTCCTTGAGGGCTTGGGGAAGGTCAGACTCTGGAGAGAACATTCTCCTGGGTTCTTAGCAACAGCACTATGTGGGGTGGGTGGGTGGACTTGGGCCATGAAGCCCCTAGGTGATACCCATCAACCATGCCAGCTTGTTCTCTTACAGGGAGGTATGCTGCCCTGAGACTGCAGGAGGGACCAAGAGGTGCCTGGCATGCCCATCCTAACAGCTACAATTAGGGGGGTTGCCAAGGAGCCAGGCCCCAGGTGTGCCTGCAAGGTCACCTCCTCCATCAGGACCTACCACAATGCAAAAGGCTTTTGTGTGCCCAGGGACAGTCATTCAAGCCTGCCGCCTTTGAGAGGAGGCCTAGGTTTCCAGATGGGCATTTGGGAGTACCCCTCACCCCTGGCTAAGCACATCAAGATGTCAGCTTCACCCCCACCCTGGGGAGAGGGTAGAAGACCAGGCATCCATGGCTGGTGGTAGCCATCCTTATTTCTGTGCAGATTTTGCACGCACTGGCTGGAGACCCTCATACAGATGTCTCTGGCCCCTGCCGGGGGATGTTTGTGAACTCAGGGCTTTGCTCAAATGTTCCCTCCCAGGGAAAGCCTTTCTTGGGCTCCACAGCATCCAGTATCCCTCCAGCAGAGCCTGCTAGATTGAAATTTCTCATTGTGGCTGAAGTCCTCATCAGACTGGGAGCCCTGAGGGCAGGGACAATGTCCCTTTTTATATCTCTCTGGGCAGTGCCTGGCACAGAGGAGGGGACCAATACAACTTAAAAAAAAAAAAAAAAGTACATGAAGTGTGAAGTATTATTAGCATAACATGGTGGGGGGACTAATTAGGAGTCTGCTTGACCCCTCAGAGGTTACTTGTGCTGTATATAAAAAGGCACATATATTTCAAAGTCTTTAAGTCACACGGCATCAGGAAGTACAATGAAGATTTGAACCCATGTGTATCATATCTGTTTGCACCCCTAGGCTAAAATTTTTTTCCTCTTTGGTTGTTTCCTCCTTGGTTGCTCTCTGACCTCAAAGTGGGAGGAAGTGAGGGCCAGCAGAACCTAGAGGGTGGTGGTTTGGTAGTGGGAGGTGAAAATTTTCTTTAGACTTCTCAGATACACTCCATGGATCTCAGGTTGATGGGGGTGAAGGGGTTTGGAAGGTGACAGAGAGGAAGCGATCCAGGATGGACCCCCTTATCAGTGTGGCTGCGGTGGATGGTGGTGACATCGCCGACCTAGTAGGAGAGGGAGGAGAGAAGCCGGTTTGGGGTTGGGAGGGAAGAAGCTGTATGCCTAAGTGGGTGTATGTTCAGCATGAGACGCCCAAGAAACGTCTCCAGCCAAAACTGGGATGTGGTTTTGGAATTCAAGGGAGGTCTAAGCCTGAGACGCCGGTTAGAGTTAAGTCAGCTTCGAATTGGGACCAAGAAGTGGAGTAGGATCGACCCAGCTGGTACCGGGAGGATGGGACCTTCTCAAATGCGTCAGGAGCAGCTGGAGATGCTGGTGAAGAGGCAACTGCGAGTACAGAGTAAACGAGTGGTTATACAGGGGAAGAGAAAAGACAGAAGCTGGGGAGGGCTGGGTTTAATGCTGGAGAGTAAATTAGGAGAAGGAGAGTGAAGTCTGAGTAGAAGAGTTAGGGACTGAGTGAAGAAGCCCTTGGGGTGTTGTCTACAGACCTCAAGGAGGGAGGGCGAGCAGGCGGAATGGGGAGGGGGGAGAGCCTTAAAGTTTGAAGAGTATGGCTGCTGGCCAAGTTCCTAGCGCGGCCACCGCCAGCTCCCCCATCAAGGTCTGCAACACACCAGAGGGATGGGGCCTCCGCGGAGCGCGGCGGCGTTTGCCCCGTCGAAGGTTTCAGAGCGCATGCCCAGAGCGGGGGTGGGGGGCATTGTCACGTGCGGCTGCCTTCAGCGGATTGGCCCCTCTGCTCGCCAGCTCCGGGGGTGGGATTGGCTAGAGCGGTCGGGGCTGTGGCGGCTGCACGCGGAGGGAGGCTGCGTCCGAGCGGCGGCTGTGGGGCAGCGAGCAGGTGAGTCCCCTGCGGTCCCCGCCCCGACGGGCCCCCGCAGCCTACAGCGACCCGATCCCTGCCCCTTGGGACCTGCCCTTTTTCCCCAACGGTCGGAGGCGAGCTGGGGGGGGGGGGGGGGTCGCCGCGTTTGGAGGCTCGGTGGCCCCGCCCCGACGGCCGCTCCGCCCCCAGGCCGCCCGGGCCGCCTGCAGCCCCTCTGGGATGGAGGTCCTGGACGAGTTCGACAGCGAGTTACCCCAGAGTGTGACCTTCTGCCAGCTCATCTCCGAGGAGGACTTCGAGAGGCAGGCGGCCACCTACACGGAGCGCGCGCTGCGCCGCCTCTTCCGCAGCATCGACCGCAACCCCGCGCTGGCCGAGAGGGTGGTGCGCAAGGGCAAGCTGGCCGAGTACGAGGGGCGCGGGCTCCTCTCCTTCCTCTGGGTGCGAGCCGGCGGGGCTGCAAGGGGGGAGGCGGGGTGGTGACCACGAGGGCGGGTGCTCGCACCGCTCCTGCTCCTCTTCCGAGGGTAGGTGATTGGGGGTGGGTTGGGTTGGGGTGGGAGCCCTCGGGCCTAGCTGAAACTACAGGGTGGGGTTCTTCCTGAAGCCCAGGCTGCCCAGCTCGGGGAGTGCAGCCGGCAGGCGGCTCACCTGTCTGGCCTGCTCCTGCTCTGGCTCTCCGTTTGTCGTAGGCCAAGTTCTTTTGCGCAGTTCAAGGGGAGCTGAATTGTTGCAACAGCATGGGTACCCTGGAGATGCACCAGCGCCTAGAGCAGCTGAAGAGGGGGATCCACCGCGTGCACCTCTACTCCCAGGGTGAGGTTCAGCCCCTGCCAGACTTCAGTAACCCAGGAAACCTGACTCAGGTTCCCTTATCCCTGGTTCTCTGCTTGGCACTTTTTTTTTTTTTTTTTTAATTTGGTGTTAATTTTTGAAGTATTAGGAAAACGAACATATACAAAACTGGAGACCACAGGGAACACTCAGGGACCAGCTACCCTTCAGCTTCAGCAAGTATCCCCATCTTGCCATGCTTGCTTCGGGCTCTGTTCCCCCCCTTTTTCTGGAGCGTTTTGGGAGAAATCTCAGACATTATTGTAATCTTGGATCCTTTAGCGTGCTTTTGATATGTTATAAGACATTTTATAATTACGATGTTACCTAGATGTTGACAATTTCTTTTTTTATTTTTAAAGATTTATTTATTTATGTATTTGATGGAGAGAACACACGCTTGCAGGAGCAGGGGGAGGGGCAGAGGGAGAAGGAAAAGCAGTCTCCCCATGGAGCAGGGAGCCTGATATGGGGCTCCATCCCTGGACCCTGAGATCACTACCCCAGCTGAAGGCAGGTGCTTAACCAACTGAGCCACCCAGGCACCCGACAACAATTTCTTAATATTAGCTGATACTTAATATTTGGGTGTTAGGTCCTTTGAGGTTCCTTTTCACTAGGATGGCCATGTACTTCGTGTCCATGTTGGCACACTTGTGAGGGTAAAATGAAAGGGGGCCACACTAGTGACCACATAGGGATGCCAAGTGAGGGATGGCCATGTCTGTTGGAGTCCGTTTGAAGTGGGATGCTCTCCCCTTACTCTCCCCATGCCATCAACTTGAAGAACTGTGTTGTCCTTTGGGACATTGCGCTCACTGGATTTATATCTGTTGTTAGGGTCCCCTGGTGTCATTTGTCTTGTCCCCCTCTCCCTGTATTTCTTGGGCATTTGCTCTAAAACCTTGATCAGATGCAGTTTCAGTTCTTGTGGTTCATTTGCCTTCAGTGATACACTAGCTAGTGGTGGAGTGGCTTTCTTCATTGTATCAGGAGGCCCAGCTTACCTGGATCTCTCACTTTCCATGATGCTCAGTGTGAGTGCTCCACATTTCATCTGATGGGCCCACAGCATGTGTAAGCTCTCACACTGCCTCCCGAGGAAGTGTCCATGCTATTAAATTCATTTTACAGATGAGGACATAGAGGCCCAGGGAGGTTAGCGAACAATGTGACAACAGTGTCACATAGTAAGCAGTAGAGTCTAGAGTGGAACTCAGGTATGGGTTGCTCTAGGGCTCAGGCTCTTCGCCTCCAGGTCAGTGCTCACGGTGGTAGTGATCATCATTCTAGATGAGCCCTTTCTTTCTTTTTTTTTCCCCCAAGATTTTTATTTATTTATTTATTTATAAATAAATAAATATATAAAGAGAGGCAGGCAGAGAGAGGGGAAGGGAAGCAGGCTCCCTGCTGAGCAAAGAGCCCATTGCAGGGCTCGATCCCAGGACCCTGGGACCATGACGTGAGCTGAAGGCAGAGGCTTTAATCCACTGAGCCACCCAGATGCCCCTAGATGAGCCCTTTCACTGAGCTGTATGAGGCACTTGTTCATACCCATTTTGCTGGTGTCCAGTAGAAATACTCAGACTCACAGAATATAGGAAGAAAACCTAACGTGGAAATAGGAGAGGGGGCGGGCCCTAGAGTCCTGTTACTCAAAGACTTTCTCCCTGAGCCCACTTCTACAGAAGGATTTCCTTACAGAGGAGAAGGCCTTTGCACACCCCCAGGATGGCCCTGGGGCTGGGTGTAGCTGGTGAACTCACCTTCCAGGGCCTGGATACCTCCTGGCTAAATCAGGAGCTTTCCACACGGTTTGGGAGAGGCAGCAGACTGACCTGCTTGGGACAAGCCCAGCCTTCCTAGAGGGCAGTACTCTGTTCTATCTCTTCAGACTCTGGCCTTGAAATCAGCCCATCAGGGTGTGGGTCTTGCCTGGGCTTTGTACAGTGGGAGCTTCCAGTTCTGCTTGTGTGAGAGAGACAGACAAAAATACCCTTTCCTTGTGGGGTTATCTGTGGGTACATGTTGGTTCCTGTCAGCAGTGGCTCTGGACGTTCTTACATGGTGCCCTTTGTGGGAGGAAGCTTGTGAAGAGCCTACACCATTGTTCAACCTCTGCTCTGCCCTGCTCTGGCCACGGCGGAGGTCCTCATTGGTCCCTTTTGTCACAGATGCCAAGAAGAAGAGAAGAAAGCCAAAACTGAAGAAACCAGAACCCATCCTCTTGAGAGACCGATCAACCTCCCCATGCCTGCCACCAGCCCTGCTGCCACCTCCCCCACTGCCGTCACCCGCCACCACCATGGCCTCCGTGGTGGCCCCATCGCCTCCCGTCTATACTATGCCTAGGGTCTTTGGTCCTTTCCCTCCACTGCCCAGCAAGTCGGTCAGTGAGCTCATCCCTCATTCTGTATGGCCCTGGGAGGGGCAGCCTCCGCCCCTGTGCTCAGAGCCAACTCCGAGGCTCTCCTGGGCCCACGGCAGTGACTGTCAGAACTTTGTTTTTAAGCGGCACAACGCTGTCTGGAGGCTAAATTTTGGGTAGAATGTTGATAGATAAAGCAGATAAAAGGGGTCTGCTCCAGTTGAAGGGTTGGAGGCATGGAGTTTTACCTGCTGAACAAGGCAGCCGCCATGGGGCAGAATCTTGGGGGGCCTAAAGGACAGGTGGAGAACCGTGGTTGCCATACCCCCAACATCTCCAGCCTCACGCCTGTCCCACTTCATGGCTGGTGTTCTCCTTCCCACTCTCTTTAAGTGCCTCGGCAGTGCCTTCCTAACTACTGCCCTCTCCTGGCCCCTGCGTATCCCTCACTCTCAAGCCAGGCAGCCTCCTCGTCCTCTCTCCGTTCCCAGCTCCCCCATCCTGTCCCTCATAACACCAAGCTTGAGGTGGGCACTAAGGAGGACCCCGATGCATTTGCTGAATGAGTGACAGTCACATTGTTTCTCTAGTTCTTGTATAAGGTGTTTTTCTTCCCCATGAAGCCCCCAAACTTATCCTAAGATTTCCCTTATTTCCTGCAGATGGAGAAGTTGGAGATTGCAAGGTCAGAAGTGAAACTGAACTGGGCTGGCCTGTCATCGAACCCAAAGAGGTGGAAGGAATGGATTCTAGGCTCAGGGCAAATGAAAAGAGCATTTTAGGGAGCATGTTGTGGGCCATGCTTGGCTCCCATTTTTCCCTACCTTGTTCATCCTCACCACAGTCCTGAGGAGGAGTTATCTCCATTTTATAGGGACGGGGTCAAGGCTCCTAGAGGTCTGCTCTGCGCCCGGGAGTCCCTGTGGGAGGGCCTGCCCAGGAGTCGTCCAGAGCTGATGCTCCCCTCCTCACCCTGCCTTGCAGACACATGGTTGATCTGACCCCCTTGGTCCTCAATCCCGGAGGCTTCCATTTCTCGTACCTGGCTGGAAACAGTGCGCACAAGCTCCACTGCCCTGGCTTCCCCTGGTAAGCGTGCCTCTGAGCCTCTCTGGGGTGGGATGGCATCATGGCAGTGAGAGCCAAAAAACGTTCTGCGTGGTGGTCCTTCGCATTTCCTGAAAGGGCCCTAATGTAATCGGGTGCTGGAAAAGTCACTCCCCCTTCCTAGAGTGTGTAAATGCTGAGAATGGGCAACAAGGAGCTCAAAGATGCACCAGAAAGGGAACAATTCCATCGACTGTGGGTAGCCCTAAGGTTTACACACATGTGTTTTGCAAAGCAGGGGTTTACTGAATATGTGGTTTGTTTGTTTGTTTTAATCACCTGTTTTCGACATTTATGGTGGTGGTGAGTATTTCCCATGGCATTCCGTGGAGTGTTATTTCAAAGTATGTACGTAGATTGGCTCCTTCATTGCATCAGATGATTTTTTTTTTTTAATAGCTATTTTTTAGAGGAGTTCTATATTCACAGCCAACTGGAAAAGTGCTGAGAGTTCTCAGATCCCTCTCCCCCTACTCAGGCACAGACCACCTCCTCCCCCCGACCATCAACATCTCCTACCTTACAACTGATGAACCTACATTGACACATCATCACCCAGAGTCCATATGTTTGGGCTCACTCTTGGTGTTGTATGTTCTGTGGGTTTGGACAAATGTATACTGACAGGTGTCCCCTATCATAGTGTCCTGCAAAATAGCTTGCTTGCCTTCAAAGTCCTCTAGGCTCCAGCTGTTCTTCCCTCCCTCCCCCTTAACCGCTGACTACCACTGATCTTTTTACTGTCTCCATGATTTTACCTTTGCCAGGATATTACATACTTGGAATCGTACAGTATATAGCCATTCCAGATGGGTTTCTTTCATGTACCGTTCCTCCATGTCTTCTCGTGGCTGGCTCGTTCCTTTTCGGCACTGAATAACTGGGTACACTAGTTTATCCATCCAGCTGCTGGAGGACATCTTGGTT
Source organism: Mustela nigripes (assembly GCF_022355385.1). Taxonomy (NCBI): domain Eukaryota; kingdom Metazoa; phylum Chordata; class Mammalia; order Carnivora; family Mustelidae; genus Mustela; species Mustela nigripes. Next base: position 27,882,668 of record NC_081564.1, on the reverse strand, counting down.
GCTTCCAAGTTTTGGTATGGACAAAAGTTTTCAACTCTCTTACCAAGAAGCACGATGGCCAGAGCACATGGTGATCATATGTTTCATTTTATTTTATTTTTAAGATTTTATTTATTTATTTGACAGAGAGAGATCACAAGTAGGCAGAGAAGCAGGCAGAGAGAGAGGAAGGGAAGCAGGCTCCCTGCTGAGCAGAGAGCCCGATGCGGGACTTGATCCCAGGACCCTGAGATCATGACCTGAGCCGAAGGCAGCGGCTTAACCCACTGAGCCACCCAGGCGCCCCATGTTTCATTTTAAAGAAACGACTGAAGTGGTTGTGCCATTATGGATTCCCTCTAGCAGTGAGTGAGAACACAAAAAATGACTTACCATGTAAGAAACCTGCATAGTTCTGTAGAGATGATTCTATTTTTTTTTTTTAAGATTTTATTTATTTATTTGAAAGAGAGAGACCACAAGGAGGCAGAGAGAGAGAGAGTAGGGAAGCAGGCTTCCTGCTGTCATTTTAAAGAAACGACTGAAGTGGTTGTACCATTATGGATTCCCACTAGCAGTGAGTGAGAACGCAAATGACTTATCATGTGAGAAACCTGCACAGTTCTGTAGAGATGATTCTATTTTTTTTTTTAATTTTATTTATTTATTTGAAAGAGACCACAACAGGCAGAGAGTAGGGAAGTAGGCTCCCTGCTGAGCTGAGAGCCCAATGCGGGGCTCGATCCCAGGACCCTGAGATCAAGACCTGAGCCAAAGGCAGAGGCTTTAACCCACTGAGCCACCCAGGTGCCCCAGAGATGATTCTAAATTTAGTTGATGGAAAGTTTATTCACGTAGACACCCAAAGTGTAAACAAACCTTTAAATATGTTTTTGGTTTCCTTAGTAATGAAAGATGTACATGTTAAGGTTGCTAGGATGTGTGTTCTCTGCCTATCAAAAAGCCCCAGGTAGGGGCTCAGTGGGTTGAGGCCTCTGCCTTCAGCTCAGGCCATGGTCCCAGAGAGCATTGGGCTCTCTGCTTGGCGGGGAGCCTGCTTCCTCCTCTCTCTCTCTGCCTGCTTCTCCACCTACTTGTGATTTCCGTCTGTCAAATGAATAAATAAAATCTTAAAAAAAAAAAAAAAAAAAAGCCCCAGGTAGGGACTCATAGGTGGCTCAGTGAGTTGTGTGTCTGCCTTCGGCTCAGGTTATGATCTCAGGGCCCTGGGATCAAGTCCCATATTGGACTCCTTGCTCAGCAGGGAGCCTGCTTCTGCCTCTGCCTGCTGTTCTCCCTCTTGCTCTCTCTGTCTGAAAGATAAGTAAATAAAATCTTAAAAAAAGAAAAAAAAAGAAAAACCCAAGTGAAGAGAATCCAGTGCTATAAAGGCTTTAGGAAGAGAATCATTTTTGTTGTGAAAATACTATATACTGGCTTTTTCCTGTTAAAAGGTCTTTGAGATAATTTGCCTAGTATATATGAATTCACCCATTTAAAATGTTCACTTTAGTGGCCTTTTCTGTATTCACATTTGTGCAAACATGCCCACTGTCCAATTTTAGAACATTTCCATCATGTCCAAAAGAAGGGAGTGAAAAGACAACCCATAGAATGGGAGAAAAGATTTGTAAATCAACGATAAAAAACCCATTCTAGAAAATGGGCAAAGGACTCAAATAGACATTTCTTCAAGGAAGACATACAAATGGCCAATAAACCCAGGAAAAGATGCTCCCCATCACTAGACATCAGGGAAATGCAAATGAACACAGTGAAATACCACGTCCCACCCCCCAGGATGGCTCTTTATATCAATGGCATGTTGATGAGCATGGGGAGAAATTGGAACTCTAGCATGTGACTGGTGGGGATGTAAAATGGGGCAGCCACCATGGCAAAAAGGCATGGTGGTTCCCCAAAATGTTGCGCGTAGGATTGCCATATGACCCAGTAATTCCACTCCCAGGTATATGGCTGAAAGAAGTCAAGTAGAGAGACTCAGATGCTTGCCCATGAATCTCCGTAGCACCAGCATCACAGTGGCCAAAACGAGGAGTCAACCCAAGTGTATCTGAGATGAACAAAATGTGATCTAGCCATATAACAGAATGTTGAAACAAGTGAAAGAAGCCAGCACGAGAGGACAAATTACTGTATGGTTCCAGAGTCCTCAAGAAAAAGTAGATGAGAGGTTACCAAGAACTGGGAGAAGAAAGTGGGTTGTTGCTTAATTGGTATGGTTTCTGTTTGGGAGGATGAAAAAGTTCTGGAAATAGATAGTGGTGATGGTCACAGGACATTGTGAATGTATCTAATGGCACTGAATTGTACACACAAATTGTTAAAATGATAAATTTTTATGTATATTTTACTACAATAGAAAACAAACAAGAAACCCTAGCACCACTTAGCTGTCACCACCCCAGTTCCTCCATCCCCTGGCTCTAGGCAGCCATTAACCTACTCTCTGTGGATTTGTCTGTTCTGGACATTTTATATAAATGAAACCATACAATAACACGATCTTTCGCGACTGGCTTCTTTGATTTAGCATAACGTTTGCAAGGTTCATCCATGTCAAAGCATGTGTTAACTACGAATTTCCTGTTTGTATGTTTGTTTGAGTTGGCAGAATAATTTATTTTTAGTTATTTATTTTTAAAGATTTTATTTATTTTGGAGCGAGAGTGAGTGTGTGCATGCGAGTGGTAGTGGGAGGGAAGGGAGAGGGAGAGAGAGAATCTCAAGCAGACTCTATACTGAGCGTGGAGCCTGACGCAGGGCTTGATCTCAAAAGGCTGAGGTTATGATCTGAGCCGAAACCAAGAGTTGGATGTTTAACTGGCTGACCCACCCAGGCACCCTTGGGGATAATTTATTTATTTATTTATTTATTTTGGTATTTTTTGTATTTAGGGGTACCTGGGTGGCTCAGTTGTTTGGGCAACTGCCTTTGGCTTGGGACGTGATCCTGGCATCCTGGGATCGAGCCCCATGTTGGGCTCCTTGCTTGGGGTTGAGCCTTCTTCTCCCTCTCCATCTGCCTGCTACTCCACCAGCTTGTGCACTCTCTCTCTGTCAAATAACTAAATAAAATTTTTAAAAAATTTAAAAATTTTTATTTAGGGGCACCTGAGTGTCTCAGTGGGTTGTTTCTGACTTCAGCTCGAGTCATGATCTCGGGGTCCTGCGATCGAGCCCCACATCGGGCTCTCTGCTCAGCGGGAGCCTGCTTCCCCCTCTTTCTCTGCCTGCCTCTCTGCCTACTTGTGATCTCTCTCTGTCAAATAAATAAAATATTTAAAATTTTTTAAATTTAAATTTGAGTTAACATACAAATTTCCTGTTTCTTAAATGTCTTTTTTAAGACAAATTTTTGGTTTTTTAAGATTTTATTTATTTGACAGAGAGAGACATCACAAATAGGCAGAGAGGCAGGCAGAGAGAGGGGGATGCAGGCTCCTTGCTGAGCAGAGAAGCCTGATGCAGGCCTCGATTCCAGGACCCTGAGATCATGACCTGAGCCGAAGGCAGAGGCTTAACCCACTGAGCCACCCAGGCACCCAAGACAAATCTTTTTTAGAGCAGTTTCAGGTTCACGGCAAAACTGATAGGAAAATACCGAGAGTTCCCACGTGCCCCCTGCCCCCAGTATGTACACAGCTGCCCTCATGAACAACATCGGCTCCGGAGTGATGTGTGTTAACAACGGAAGAGCCTGCACTGACATCATTATCACCCAAAAGTCATAGTTTCCATCCGGGTTCCCTTTTGGTGCTGTACCTTCTATGGGTTGACTTTCTTCTTATGGTGGAATGGTATTCCATTGTATGGCTCTAATACCGCGTTTTCTCTATCTGTCCATGAACTGATGGACATTGGGGTTGTTTCCATTTTTTGGCTCTTGTGAATAATACTGTTAGGAACAACTGTGGCCAAGTGTCTGTGAGGACATGGTTGTCCGTTTTCTTGGGTATACCCATAAGAGTGGAATTGCTGGGTCATATGGTAAGTCTGTATCTTGAGCAGCTGCCAAAGACACAAGGCCCTTATCAGACATAGGATCTGCAAATATTTCCTCCCACTATGTGGGTTGTCTTCCCACTTTCTCGATGGTGTCTTTTGAAGCACAAAAGTGTAAGCTTAGTCCTTTCAAAAGGCAGTTTATCAGAACATCAGGACCCACAGGCGTTTTTAAATTCTTTGCTCTGTTGTTTTAAGATTTTATTTATTTGAGAGAGAAAGCACAAGCAGGGGGAGTGGCAGAGAGAGAGAAGAAGGCTTCCCGCTGAGCAGGGAGCCCGACATGGGGCTCCATCCCAGGACACCAGGATCATAACCTGAGTTAAAGGCAGACGCTTAACCAGCTGAGCTATCCAGGCATCCCTGCTCTGGTATTTTCAGTCCTGGAAGCTGGCCTCAAGGAGATGATGAAGGGAAAGAAAAAAGCGATTGTGTACCAAAATGTCTGGGGCAGTGTCATGTAAAAGAAAAACTGGAAACAGCTTAAATGTGCATTCACTGAATTATGGAATATTATGCAGACATAAAATTATAAACCTGATCATGTAGATTCATGAATTCTGTCTAAGTGGAAGCAGTAGGCTATGCAGTCAGATCAGAAGTAGGTGGGATGAAGGGATAGGAGGGGACTGACAGCTGACAGCTGGGTGACAGAGAAGGGGTTGTCAGCAAACACGCACAGTGTTGTCATGAAGCAACCTGTAAAAGTGAGGCGTTGGCCTTACCAGATCCTCTCAGAATTATGGGGCCATGCACTGGGGCTGGACACTATCAGGGCATTGCTTTCAAGATACCTTCTAACTTTCTCTAGGCATCATTTTATAAAGGTGTGATTCAGTTAGACAATGTCATTTTTTTTTTTTAATCTTGCCTTTGTCACTCATCGTTAAGGCCATGGGGACAGGTCCATGTCTTCATGTTTTTTAAAAATTTTTAATTTTTTATAAACATATATTTTTATCCCCAGGGGTACAGGTCTGTGAATTGCCAGGTTTACACACTTCACAGCACTCCAATGTCCATAACCCTAACCCCCCTCTTCATGGTCTTTTGAAGTCAAGCTTCACTGGCTGTATGATACCCTTTGTCTATAGTGCAGTCCCTTACTTAACTCCACTTGGGGCTTCCATGAACACACGAAGTACTTCTGGTTCCTTTTCCACGAGGATTAAATTTTATGTGCTAAACCATTCCTGAACTTCAGATGATTTTCCTGAAGCGGAATTATAAGGGAAATGGTATGAGCAGTTTTCAAAAGCCTTTTTTTTTTTTCCAGACTCTAAAACAATACGTATTTACTGTGGACAATCTGAAAACCACACACAAAGGAGAAGAAAAACCATACCAAACCACCCCTATTCCTACTGCCAGAAATAACCAGCACTAGCATAGAATATCTTTTCCCTGTGGAGATGCATATCTATACACGTCTGGTAGTCTGTTACCTCATTGGGACTGTCCTGTTGGGCAGTTTCATAGCCAGCTGTGGAATGTGTTTCTTCTCATGTCCTTAGAAATAGACTTATATTAACCAAAAATAGATGCACAGTGCTCCATTGTATGGATGGAAGATTTCTTCAACTGTTCTTGCTTATTGAAACATTGCCCCGATGGGGACAATTTTAGGCTCTTGTTACATACTGCTTTCTGAGTGAGCTGTGTTCTCCTGATGCTGTCATCAAAACTGGGGTATTTTTAATTGGCTTTAAAAAGTTTACAAAAGCAGGACACGTTCTATGGGGGAAAGTTTGTAATAGAGAAATGAGTATGTAAAATATAAGAGGCCCCTGTTCAGAGTCCCACTGACAAGAGTTTCATGTGCACCCTTCTAACACACACACACACACAAATACACTGGTTAATTTTGTAACCAACACATGGATTGTATTGCATGTACTTCCCAGCAGCTGGCATTTTTCCACTACCGTATCACTGGGGCATCGTTACTTGCTGGGGTCTCCAGACCTACCTCAGTCCTTCCAACAGCTGCAGAGCAGCCTGCCACATGGCAGCCATGGTTCCTTTAGCCATTCCCAGATGAATGTTTAGGTGGTTTCCAGGTTTTCACAATCACAAACATTGCTGCGGTGAACAGCCTGAACAACCATCCATGGGAGAGAGTTCTGGAAGTAGAAATGCCCTGAGAGCCATGCCATAGCCTCTGGTTTTGTTATGTGTACTTCTGGTGGCTCTTTGTGCCAGTATCCCACCTCATGGACATGTCGTGGCTATCTCCTTCACAGGACCTCGGCTTGTAGTGGCTCCCCCAAGACCGAAGAGACACCACTCTCTCCTGTGAAGGCCTCCATCTTCACCCCGCCTGTCTTGCTCAAGTTCCAGCCTGTGCCAAGACCCAAGGATGACTCTGAGAATGACCCCAGCAGCACAGAGTCTGTGCCTCCCAAGAGGGGCCCATAACCTCTTCCCTACAGACCATGGCTAGAGGAGTGAATAAAGTTCCTGTGGAGGTGCTTGCTTGTGCTGGGCTCCCTGGAAGCTGTACAGTCCCATGGGCTTCCTCCAGTTGGAAGAGGTGGTCAGGGTGGTGCAAGCCTGAGGCCCCGGGGGCCTGAGCTTGCATCCGGTAATTGGTCAAGTTGGTGGTAGTGTGTAGTCCCCTTGCTTGCACTCTCATATGGGAATTGAGCCACAGTACTTTTTTTTTTTTTTTTTAAGATTTTTTTAAAATTTGAGAGCATGAGTGGGGACGAGAGGGAGAAGCAGGCTCCCCGTTAAGCAGGGAGCCCTATGTGGGGCTCAATCCCAGGACCCTGGGTCATGACCTGAACTCAAGTCAGACTCTTGACTGAGCCACCCAGGCACCCCAGCCATGGCGCTTTGAAAGAAATGAGTGATGAGACAGGGCTGTCCTTCCCTATAGTGACTCTGGCCCCTTTGGGTCTTGCTTGACCCCACTGAGTAGGAAGTCTATCATTTTTCCCTATACTTGGCCTCTAAACTCAAACCTTATCCAGGTGTGGGTTTAAAAACAGTGATCTGTTCCCTCTCTTGAGGAAAATAAGCTGGTGTATAAGTTTCCAACTTGGCACCTCCCTAAGGAATTTCAGAGACAGTGACTCCCTTCACACAGTAACCTGAGAATCCAACCTGCATGTGAGATATGAGTCCTCACTAAATGCTAGGTGACTGCTGGACATTACAGATAATCACTGAACCCTTGTGTATGCCCCACACCTTGCTTGGGACTGGAGATAATAAGCCAAGTTGTTGGGGGTCCCTGCTCTTAAGGAGCTTACATCCTGTCCTCCTGTGTGTGTCTGTATGTGTGTAACCAGTGCAGAGATCTAATTGTAAGTCCTGTGGGAGCTGAGTTGGACATGTATGCAGTGGGCTGTCAGGGAGGGCGTCTCAGGGAGGCAGCCATGAGATGAGAAAGGCCAAGGAAGCTGGCTTTGGGTGACTGGCTGGTGGTACAGTTGAGTAGGGGAAAGAAGGGGGATGGAGAATTCTGTTTTGACCAGACGTGTTAAATTTGAGATCAGGGATATCTAAGTAGAGATCAGGAATCTGGAGTGTTGGCCGGCTAATGATGAGAATCAAGGGATGCAAGTATTATTTAAAGACACGAGCCTCCGTAAGATCATCCAGTGCGTGGGTGTAGATGGAGGCCCAGGGCTTAGGCTGGAGCAAATGAACATAGTGATTTGGTCAAGGGAAGGGTCCATAGGGGTAGAGATGCGTGAGGGCTTTAGATTTTTTGACTTAATGGCTACTTGTTCCTAATTCGCCCAGAAGAGGGGCCTGGAGTCGGTGGGGACTGATTAGGGGGAGCAGAACGGGTACACAGCGAACGCGGACGTGCCTTTGGAGTTGTCTGCGGTGAAAGGAAACAGATGAGCCCGAGGCTGGTGGGACTTAAGGTGCCTGGCTGACTTAAAGACCTGAGAGCCCAGGTGAAACCAGGGCGCGCTTGAGCAGGAACGGCACGTAGCCAGAGCTGGATGGGAACGCGAAAGATCCAGAGAGAGGACCCCCAGCGCCTGAGAAAGTGGGGCCTCGAGATAGGTATCCTTTGCCTCACCATCACCTAAGCCTTATGGCGAATTCGGCCCAGGCACCCTAGAACCCGGCTGTACTTACTGGGCATGCGCACTCGGCAACAGGTGCCCCAGTTCCCTTAGGCACCGCGCCCGCTTCCGGGGCGGGTCCACGAGACCCGGAAGTAATTAGCTGGGCCGGGAAGTCGGAATTTGGATTGTTTGCCGTCGTTTCTCCGTACTCATTAGTCCTGGCACTGCCAGCGTCGCCGCTGCCGCCGCCATGGGGAAGCGACAGCATCAGAAGGACAAGATGTAAGTTGAGCCGGAGCGGAGCGGAGCCTCGCTCGGCCTCAGTGCCCGCCTGTCCCGCACTCCGCGCCGCCGTTCTTCCCTCTCTCAGAGCTGGTTCTCAGAGCGGCTCGTAAATGGCGCTTTGTCCCGGAAGCCTCTGCCCTTTCCTCAGGCGGGGAATTAACCCCCGTCCACCCCCCCGAGGTCTCTCGAGCTCCCGGTTCTAACACGCCGTTGGTGCCCTCTTCTGAGCGTGCCCTCCCACTGCCTTGGCGCTGGGCGAGCACGGGCCCCTCTGCACTCCCGAGCTCTGCTCCCGAATCAGCCGCTGCCTCTCCCGCACCTCCAGTCTCCCTGTATGCTTGTTCATCCGCCTATACTCATGTCCCGGAGTCTTGCAGTTTAAAACAAAACTAGTCGTGCCCCGTGCTCCCCTTCAGCTGCCACTGTGATTTGTTGGTTTTTTTCTCACAAGACGTGAAAGACTTGCGTCTGCTTGCTGCGTTCTGATGTCTTCTTGAAACTACTCCAGGCAGGCTTGACTCCCCAGCACTACTCCTGTCAGGATCCTAGTAACTTCTCTGTTGCTAAATCTAGTGATCACAGTTCTCATTTTGTTGGGCTTCTCAACAGCATGACACAGCTGACCACCTCATTCCTTCTGAACACCTTCTTTGGTATGTGGGACACCATAGGCTGTTGGTTTTACGTCTGCCTCAGTGGCGTCGCTATCCTCAGCCTCCTTTGCTGGATCCTCTTTCCTCTCCCAGACTTCATACATCCATGTCCTCCACGTTTTTTCTTCCCTTTGTGTTCTTTGTGATCTCCTCTCTTGCAGTAGTCAGCTGCTTACTCAACATTTCCAGCTGGAGGTCTGATAGACATCTCAAATTTAATGTGCTCCTCCTTCATCTCCCCTCTCTCAGTGGTCACACCGCCGTTGGGTTTCTTAGAAGTCTGGGAGTTAGCTTTGAGGCCTCTTTTCTGCGGCTCTCTCCTCCCCCTGTTCATCAGTAAATCCTTATGGCTCTTCCAAGAGCCACTTCTCACTCATCCAGCAACCGTCCCGTAGGAGTTTATGTGCACTCGTCCTTGAACCTTCGTAGTTGCCTTCTGATTGGTTTTCTGTTGCCTCTCTTGCTTGTCCCTCTCTACACAGGGTCCAGGGAAATGCTTTGAGGACTTATGTTAGTCATGCCAGGGCCTTACTCAAAACCCTCCAGCAGCTTTCCATACTGTTTAAAGCCAATCCTTAGCCCTTACCCGGCTTGTGGGGCCCTGCATGATCTGACCACCACCCTTCTTCATCTGCTCCTGGATGCCCCTGTGTGCTTTTCTTCAGCGACTTCACCCTATTCTGAAAACACAACAGCTTTTCCTATGTCAGGGCTTTTATATGTGATAAGCCTGCTTGGTCCCTCTATCTGGAAAGTTCTTCCCTCAGATCTTCACATGGTTAGCTCCTTTGCATCTTTAAGCCTTCTGTTAAATTCTGTTCATTTCCTTCAGAGGAGAGCAGGACTATTTGTATTTGCTTATTAGTTTGTGTATCTCTGTGTTCTGTTGCATTAACCACTTTGTGTCTGATACGTAGCAGGTGTTTTATAAGCATTTGTTGAATGAGTGAAACGATTCAGTCATCGGTTACTTCCAGAGACTGTCCTCTTTATAAAGGGTGTTGGTAGTAAGATTCTCTTTCTCTTCTTCAGGTACATTACCTGTGCTGAATACACTCACTTCTATGGCGGCAAGAAACCAGGTAAGGCATGAAATCCTTCTTTTTCCCTTGGTGTGGATGTGTGTGTATGGAGGGGTTTGTAATTAAGTAATAATGGTCTTCACTACACAGTGAGACTGTAAAAGTTAACAATGAACAAGAACACAGAAAGTGTAGCAGACAGATGGGTTGAGAACACAGATAATTCACAAAAAAACACTGAACACATGAGAAAATTAATCTCGGTGAGGGTATATATATCTATATATATTTTTGTGACAGCATGCCCGAGAGCAACTGCAGGTGGGGGGAGGGGCAGAGAGAGAGAGAGAGAGATTGACTCAAGCAGTCTCCATGCTGAGCACAGAGAGGACAAGGCCTTGATCTCATAACCCTGAGATCTCATGAGCCAAAATCAAGAGTTGGTTGCTTAGGGTCACCTGGGTGGCCTAGGGGGTTAAGGCTCTGCCTTTAGTTCAGGTCATGATCTCAGGGTCCTGGGTTTTAGCCCTGTATCACAATCTCTGCTCAGCAGGGAACCGCTTCCCTCTCTCTATGCCTATTTGTCTGCCTACTTTTGATCTCCCTCTCTGTCAAATAAATAAATAAAATCTGTAAAAAAAAAAAAAAGAGTCAGATGCTTAACTGACTGCCACCTAGACACCCTGGTGGTGATATTTTTTGACATAAATAAACATTCTTTTTTTCTGTTAATAAAGAATGATAATACTCAACTTTATCAAGGCTGCATTAAAAAGAGCACATTCTCATTAATTGCTGATGGGGGTAAAACCAGCACAGCCGTCTTGGAAAGCCAAGCCAAGCCCCACAGCAATGTTGTGGGAGAAACCCAACCTCAGTGGCTTATTGCTCTAAGTTCGTTCTTGATATACTCCATGTGTTCTACCTATTGAAAGGTTTTGTTTGTTTTTAAGATTTTATTTATTTTTTTGGAAGAGGGAACACAAACAGGGGGAGTGGGAGAGGGAGATGCAGGCTTCCTGCCAAGCAGGAAGCCCAAAGCGGGACTCAATCCCAGGACCCTGGGATCATGACCTGAGCCGAAGGCAGACACTTAATGACTGAGCCACCCAGGTGCCCCTATTGAAAGGTTTTTTAACCCATACTAGTGTTTGCACTAGATGATTAACATGAACTATTTCTTAACATGGGATTGCGTTGGTGGTAGGAACACATACATGAAGTTATTTATAGAATAAGCTTTCTTTTATTTTCATCTTAAACAGATATCCCACAAGCCAATTTTCGTCGTTTACCTTTTGATCACTGCAGGTAAGTGTTTCGAGTGTTAATCTGTCCCTCCTACTTATTTCCTGGTACTCGTTATTTGACAGTGAATCTGGTCCTTGGGGAGGCATATGTGGGTTCCGTCTGTATTCCCCCACCTAGATCTTCCTTGAACTGAGAGAAGGTGACCTAAGAGTGATAAGAATTAATACTTAACTTTATGCTCATTCTGTCTGTATGTTTATGCGTTGTTTCTTTTAGCTTCTTTCTTTCTAAGGTAAGTAGACTCTGTTGTTCAGCCTGTTTTACACTTGAGAGAGTCAGTATTTAAAAGTGGGAAGTCCCTCACCCTGGCACCACATCCAGAAAGTGATGCCACTGAGGCTTGAACCCAGTGGTCTGACTCCGGGCCCATGTCTTTTGTGCTTTTCTTTTAGTCCAGGGTCTAAGTAGTAACAGCAACAGTAGTAGTCATGATACTGTGAACCCCTTCCCCCTTCCCTGGGAACACAGGTTACTGTTGGGGATGGGGAGAGACCCAAATGTAGACACTCCCAGATGCTTCTTCCCGCCATGGTTGGTATGTGTATGAACAGAAGGTGGGTCTGCTGGAGAAGTGGGACTAGCATTAACGAACCCCAGACATTGGGGGTTGGGGAGATGGGCCACTTGGGCCTCAGTTTCCCCAAGCTCAAGCTGTGATCATCCCTGGTCTGGACACATGCATTGTGGGTGTGGGTGTATGTGTGTGTCTCGGTTTCTGATTCCATAGGTCATGATGGGCCTTGAGAACTGACAGAGCTCTCTTAGTGCTCTCAGATAGACACCACAGGGCAGTGAGCATGTAGGAAGGGCCAAGGGTGCAGCCACTCGGTCTGCCCTAGGAAGATCCCATGTTGCATTGAGTGAGGGCTTTTCTCTCCTCCTGGCACTTGCTCAGGGAGGGTCCACAAGTGAGACAGAGGCATCATTGGTTAGATTTCTCCCTACGGATATTTGTCATCAGTCTCCCAGGAATCTGGTCTCATTCAGAGTGTGCATGAATGGATTTTATGGAAATACTTTCATTCTTGGTTTCCAGTTCCTCCAAGAGATCTCTAAACTGTGTTTCATCCACTTTTTAAGTACCTTGGTTTCTGGGTAAAAATGCACTTTGAGAATAGGCCCTTTGATGCCCATTTTGGAGAAGATGCATGGAGCTTGCCGTCTGGAGCTTGCTTTGGTGTTGGACCCTGTTGTCATCAGCCCCCAGCAGCAGCAGGATCACCACTGGTTGGAGGTGGTGAGCTTGTTCCTTGAGGGCTTTCTGGAGCAGCATCTGGGGAGGTGACCCTATCATTGCCAGGCTCTCCAGGTCCTGGGGACTGACCTGTGCTGATCCAACTTAGAGATGACCAATTTACAAACAAGCCAGGTCAGCCGGGGCTCTTGATGGCTGGCGATGGAAACCCCGTGCAAGAGAAAAGGGTATTGGCTCAAGGAAGTTCACCAGGTATAATCTCCCTTCATATGTGGGTTCTGCTTTTTACCCTCTACGAGGTGGTAAATGGCTTGTGGCAGTCTGGGACTCTGCAGACCCATCTACCCCCATATCCGTGTATTAGAACTTACCCAGGGCCCCTAGGGCACTTGCCTGAGTCACATGCCTACCCCTTGGAAATGTGGGGGGGATTGTGTGCATACTCTAAGCAGGAGTGGGCCCAGCACCCCCAGACTAGGATAGGCCCACCACAGTCTCTTGGGATGAGAGAGGGCAGCTCTCAGTAGAAGAGTGTGGCCTGCCTGCTGTGTGAGGTTTTAGGGAGTGGATTCTAGTCCAAGGCTGCCTCCAGGAACTTGTTTTGGGCTCGAACATGTCAAATGACACAGCAGAGAGTGTGGGGAAAGAGAGGCTGCTGTTGCCCCAAGGTGCTCTCAGCACCTCTTGGGACCCTTGCCTTGTATTTATTGGTGTGTGCAGGGAGCTTCTGAGGGGCAGGGATGGGGGGTTCACCTCTGAACTGACACCCAGCCCTGGCTGGGCAGAGGATCCCTGGAATTGTTGGAGGGAAGAAGGAAGAAACAAAGGGAGAAGTCATGGGAGCCACTGTGTGACCTGGAGTGACTCTGCCCTTTTCTCAGTCTCTCTCTGCAGCCCTTCGCCTACCCAGTCTGCACCCCTGAAGGTGTCGTCTTCGACTTGCTGTGAGTTTTCCCTCGACTTTTGAGCTAACAAAGGGGGCGAGATTGTTGACACCCACTCAGGAAGGGGGTATGGAACCAGCTGTGGGGTTTGAGTCTTAGGCACTGCCAAGCCAGGCCACGCTGGGGTGTTGGCAGCCTCGGGAGTGTTGGGTGGCCTCTTGGGGACCCAGGAGACTTCCGGAGCTTCGGGGATGAGACCATAGTGTTGTTGTGACCCCTGAGCAGGCAGCCTTGCTGGCAGGCACTACTGTCCCTGCCTGGGGTAGCATTGACCTCTCCCCATCCATGGGAGGGGGCACCTAGGGTTCTAATTGGCCTACCTATACCTGTTTAGGAATGTTAACGAACTTGAATACTTTTCGATTTATGAAAGTAGAGCCATAATTGAGGTACACTTTCCCCATACTGTGTTTTGAAGCATGGTGTTTTATGTTCCAGCATAAACCAGCTTCTGTAAATTCTTCATGCTTCAGTCTCTATTTAGAAAATGTGGAAAATACTTCGAAGTTAAAGGAAAAATTTGCCATAATAAAACTATCTGGGATAACTATGGTCAACATTTATACCCTTCTTTTTCTGTGAGTTTATTTGTGGTACATGGTTGGGATAGTACTGCAAAGACAATTCTGAATCCATTTTTCACCCAGTTGTGTCATTCAGAATTCTCTGGAAGCCTGACTTTAGGTGCTGGCCCAGTATGTCACTGTGTGGACGTATCAACATTTACGTTTATCTTTTTTTGCTGCGTTGTGTTGTTTATCCATAACCACAATAAAAACACTGGATATACGTTGAAACCCATGTATCCAGAAACACTCCTCACTTCCTTGGTCAAGGCAAGGGGCTAGCAGAAGTGATGCGGAGCAAAGCCCATTCGCACCACTCACCTGGACGTGGCCCTGGTAGATGGTGGGCTCATCACCGGGCTGCACCTGGCCACCTGGCTGACATTCTCTCTTCTCTTCCCTTTAGTAATATCGTCCCTTGGCTTAAGAAGTATGGGACCAACCCCAGCAACGGTGAGGTAGGTGGCGGGGCATGAGTTTTTAAATAATGCCGATTGAACGCTGTCCTCTCGTCTGTCCTTTGTTCTGTGGTTTTTGTGTACACATGAGAGCGGTAGAGGACTGTGCGTGGGGCACCATGAGTGGGACTCTCCTCCCTTCTCTTGCCCACACTGTTCCTTTCTGGAAATGTTCCTTACATGTACATGCGTGTGTACAGATGTCCATTTTCTTTCCTTGGGTCCTGATGCAGTCCCACGCGTGAACCCCACTGTACCTTGCTTCCTCGCCTGTTGGGGTGATAGAGGTCTGAACATCAGTGTGTAGAACTGTTCCATGTCCTGTCATGGCTGCCCACGTCTTCTTGTGGGGCTGTTGTGGCATTTTGGAAGTCACCTGCTGTTACAGCAAACAGCCACCACCCTTTGCCCATCTCTGGACACATATATGGGGGTCCTCCCAGGACTACTGGGTCATGGGGAGGGTGTGTTTTCTGTTTCAGCAGCTACTGGCAAACTGTCCTCCAGAGAAGTGGCAAATGCCTGTTTTCCCATACCCTCAATAACCACAAGGATCAAGTTTTTAGAAATTTTCTTTGCCTCAGGGTGAGAACATTTAAAAAAACATTTTAAGATTTTACTTTTAAATAATCTCTACACCCAGTGCGGGCCTCTAACCTACAACCCTGAGATCAGAGTTGCATGCTCCACTGACTGAGCAAGCTAGGTGCCCCTTAATTTGTGTTTTTATCATGATTAAGGTTAAGCAGCTCCTTCTCTGTCACGCACACAGGCCCAGTGTCAGGAATTCTGTGCCACTCGGGAAAAGAACCCCAGAGCCAAGTTCCAGGGTAGTCACCTTTTCTGCCCCCCACTGTGGGCCTCCATCATAAACCTGTGGGGCTGCTGCCTTTCCCATACTCTGGTGGTCCCCTTACTTCTTGGGGCCCTCTTGTTCCCTTACACTGCGGCACAGGCCCATTTCTTCAGTTCCACAGCTGCAACAGGTAGGGCCTGGGAGCTATCAGCTGTGGGAAGTGGGGGCACTCCCCAGCAGGGAGCCGGGGATGGGGGGTGAGGGCCTTGGGGAAGGGTGTTGGAGCAGCACCGTTGAAGCTGAGACCCGGGGATGGTGGCAGATGGTCAGAGGCCATGTTAGGCAGGGCTTGAAGGCCCTGGGGGGGAGTTTGGGTTTGTTCTGGGGGCGCTGGAAGCTGGACAGGGTTTCATGCAGAAGCATGTTGTGATCTGGCCTGTGTCTTTGTTTTATTTCAAAGAGTTTATTGATAGAGAGCACACAAGCAGGCAGAGTGGCAGACAGAGAGAGGAGCCGGCTCCCTGCCGAGCAAAAGCCTGATTCAGGGCTCGATCCAAGGACCCTGAGATCATGACTTGAGCTGAAGGCAGAAGCCTAACCGACTAAGTCACCCAGGCGCCCCTGGCCTGCGTTTTGAAGGCTCACTTTGGCTGTGGTGTAGGAAACAGGACTACAGGGAGGCAAGGTGGAGGGTGGGAAAGCAGCCAGGGGGCTGTGCCCTTGTCTGTGCAGGAGGTGCTGTGTGAACTTGGACCAGGATGGAGGCTGAGGAGGGGGCACAGAGAGACTGGACCCATGGTTGTTGTTACAGATGGACCTGTGGGCCTTGTGGGGCTGTCACATGAGGGTCTCTGTTTCTCCGGGGCTGGGAGAGCCCAGTAGGAATCTTTTAGTGCAGTCCCATCTTGGGAGGACTGGGTCACTTACATCCTGTGCCAGAGGTGCCTGGGACAGGCAGGTGGAACTGGGCGATCCAGCCTCTGCTTGGTGTTCCAGGCCAGTGGGGCTCCAGCAGAAAGGTCTATCCCTTCGAAGTAGAACCCTGAGCAGCAGGAGGGATTTGGGTGCATGGAGTGGGGCAGGCAGTTGGGGTGGAGGTGGGATGAGGAGGGCCAGCAGGGAGGGTAGGGACTTCTGTGGGTCCTTGGAGGACAGTCAACACCAGGGGGAGGTGTTGGAGGCCGAGAGGTTTTTCACCTCATGAAATATGGCCTGTGTGAGGAGGAATAGCGGGCTGGGTGAGGCAGCCGGTTCTGGCATCATGGAGCGGAGAGCCGGCCAGAGCCAGGGGGTTGGAGCCCATCTGCTAAGATGAGGCCCTGCCCTGATGGGGAAGACAGCACCTGGCTGAGGCCTGGTCGGCTCTGTGACGGAGACCCTGGTGGCCATGCAGGGTGGAGGCCACCTTCAGGGAGGCCCAGGAGGACCTGGGTGCTGTGAGGCTTGAGTGGGAGGTTAGTGAGGGGGCGAGCAGTGTGAGCAGTGTCCTGGTCGCTAGCTTAGGACAGGTGAAAAGTCACTGGTTTATTACTTAGCTGAGGTCTTGTTACCTGATTCCTAGAGGCCCTTCTGTGCTGTCTGGGCTCCTCTGGCCCTTGTGACAGAGTGTAGGGTGCCCTTGGCCCCTCGGATCAGGTGGGTGGCTCACAGCGGTTTTTCCCTGCCCTTGGAAGAAAGGGGGTTAGACTGGGGGGGGTCGTGCTTTCTGGGCCCAGCCACCCAGAGCCTGTGGGGTTTTTTCTCAGATGGTTGAGGTGGTGCTTGCACCCTGGTCTCCGGAAGAAGAGCGCTCTCCTTCAGGTGTCTGCTGTGTTGTTCCTCACTTTTTGTCATTCAAAAGCATGACTAGGCAGTGTTTTCCTGTGAGGCTTTCTGCTGGGAAGCCCTTGTGGGCTTCCAGGGGCTTCCTGTGGGGTCTGTGCTGCCTGCCTGTGCCCCGTGATTGGCTTGTGCTCGGGGTTCATTGCCTTCCCTGACAAGAGTGTTACGTCTGCAGCAGACGAGGCTGCGGGGCTCGTCCATGGCCAAGGCTCCGTGCTCTGTGCTCCCAGTGGTGGCTTTCCGCCTCTACCCTACCCTTGGACTGCCTCAGGTCTTCTTGTCCCTGCTCATTGTCATGGCCTCGGTCTCATTCCCCATGGATATTGTCATTTGGTTGCATCGAGGGCACTTTTTTTTTTCAGGTTTTTTGCTTCATGGGTGCTCTTTAGGGCCCCAAAACTTGTAGCTGCTCTGGGCTCGGCCTCTGGCCAGGCCTAACGTGGCAGCTAAACCAAGGGCAGTTCACCAGGAACTGGCTTGGCCCATGTCACTTCCCGTGGACCCAGGAGGAGCATGTTGTGTGCAGGATCCTGTACCCAGGCTGCCTGGGCCTGAAGCAGGAGGGCTGTCTGATGGGAGCAGCCTGGGAGCGAGGACCCCGTTGCTGAATGCTCACTGCACTGGTGGTGGGGCGGGGGCAGTTGAGGGGCCACCGCAGGAATGAAACCAGCCGTGGAGGAGCGGGTGAGGGCTGGCCACTGCAGGAGGGCGAGGACATGGGGGCCTGGCCAGCATCTCCTCTGTGGCTTGGCTAGGCAGGGCTAGGCCAGGCCCGCACTGGAATGGCCAGGCGCCACCAGGATGTGGGCTCTCAGTTAGGTGCTCCTGGGCATGCAGCTTTCCCTCCCCCTTCTGGGGGTCTCTCTGCAGTCCCCTTCTCTTGTTCCAATCCAAGCCCCCGACCTCGGGGCAGCCTTTTCTTCTGGCTGCCTGGACCTTGTTTTATTGTAAAGTCGCTGATAGAAGAGGTAAACTGCAGATGGCGCAGGAAATTTGAAAACTGGAGGATCTCATCACAGTCACTCCGCATGTGGGGGTATTGATTCCTCCCCCACTCAACAAACTAGTCCTACTGCAGAACAGCAGGAGCACGCTCATGTACTCCGCAGCTAGGTGAAGAAGTAACATTTATTTATTTATTTTAAGATTTTATTTGTTTGTTTGACAGAGAGAGACATTGCGAGAGAGGGAACACAAGCAGGGAGAGCGGGAGAGGGAGAAGCAGGCTTCCCGCTGGGCAGGGAGCCTAATGCGGGGCTCCATCCCAGGACCCTGGGATCATGACCTGAGCCGAAGTCAGACACTTAACCAACTGAGTCACCCCAGGTGTCCCCATAACATTCTTTTTTTTTTTTTTTAAATTTTTATTTATTTTCTAAATTTCAGCATACCAGAATTCAGTTTATTATTATTATTTTCTAAGATCTTATTTATTTATTTGACAGAGAGAGAGAGATCACAAGTAGGTAGAGAGGTAGGCAGAGAGAGAAGGGGAAGCAGGCTCCCTACCGAGCAGAGAGCCTGATGCAGGTCTTGATCCCAGGACCCTGAGATCATGACCTGAGCTGAAAGCAGAGGTTTAACCCACAGAGCCACCCAGGTGCCCCCAGAATTCATTGTTTCTGTACCACACCCAGTGTTCCATGCAGTATGCCCTCCATAATACCCACCACCAGGCTCATCTAACCTCCCACGCCCTGCCCCTCCAAAACCCTCAGATTGTTTTTCAGAGTCCATAGTCTCTCATGGTAACATTCATTTTTAACTTCAGAAGTAGTCAGTACATCAGGGCTCATAATAAAAATGTGTCAGCATTTGAGAAGTATAAAACACACCTCCACTCTCGGCCTCTAGGCAGGGGTTGCCCTGTGAGCAGGTCAGTGTGCTGCTCAGAGGCTGGGGTTTCCGGAGCAGCCCCTCTTACCCATGTGACTATTGGGTCTCAGGGCCCTCCGGGCGGCCCCTGTGGCTCTCCTCTTGCCTGCTGCTGTGAGGGCTCTGCGTGCTCAGAGACCTTGCCCATCTCTCTGCCTCACCCATCCTCATAGGCCCTGCATTTCTTCACATCAGCCACTTGCTCCTTATTAATTATTAATTTTTCTTCCAGAAACTGGATGGGAGGTCCCTGATCAGGCTGAACTTTGCAAAGAACAAGGAAGGTGAGAGATCCCTTTTACAGCCATTTTATTTATTTTAAAAGATTTTATTTTATTTATTTGACAGACAGAGATCACAAGTAGGCAGAGACATAGGCAGAGAGGAGGAAGCAGGCCCCCTGCCGAGTAGAGAGCCCGATGTGGGGCTCGATCCCAGGACCCTGAGATCATGACCTGAGCCGAATTAACCCACTGAGCCACCCAGGCGCCCCCTTTTACAGCCATTTTAAAGACTGTGCTCGGACCCCAGTGCCCCTGCCTCTCACCATATTTTCTGCAGAATCCATCATTCCTGTCTGATCAAGCCGGACACTTAATTTTTCTTTTTCTTTTTCTTTTACTAAAAGATTTTATTTATGTATTTGTGTCTGTGTGAGAGTGAGCAACCGCACAAGCAGGGAGAGGGAGAGGCAGAGGGAGAAGCAGGCTCCATACCAAGCAAGGAGCCTGACATGGGGCTCGATCCCAGGACCCTGGGATCATCACCTGACCCAAATGCAGCTGCTTAACAGACTGAACCTCCCAGGCGCCCCTTAATTTTTCAAATATGTAAGGGCGCCTTGGCTGACTCAGTCAGTGGAGCACGCAGCTCTTGATCTCGTGGATGTGAGTTCAGGCCCCACCTTGGCAGTAAAGATTACTGAAAATAATAGAATGGTTGAAGTGGCAAAAGTTAAGTGTATTTTGCCCCAATTAAAAAAAAAAGATGTAACAATTTTTCCTTAAAGGTCCAGATGGTTTAAAGCTGGGGAGGGGAGAGAGGGTAAAATGTTGAGTTTGGGGCACTGCTTCCCACAACGGCAGTGGGGCCGTGAGGGTTGCGGATGGCCATTGTGTGGACATCTGGGCCCTGAGGGCATGGACCCTGTTTAGCTGCGACCCTGGTCTGCTCATTGCTGAGGCAGGAGCTGCTCAGAGGCCCAGGGCAGGTGGGGGTGGGGGAGTGTGTTGGGTTTGCTGGGGACTTCTTCTGCTGGGCTTCTTACCACTGGTTGTGAAGCCCCACGCTAGCCCAGGGATCCTGCTTTCCAGCTCTCCACACCCTCCACTGTTCTTGTCAGATACCAGAGCTGAGGTGCTTCCCCACGGGCTCCCACCTTGCTCTTGGCTCTTTGTGGGCCTGGCACAGTTCTTGCAGCCCGTGCAGGTGCTGTGGCTGAGGTTGTTGAGAGCGCTTAATGGGTGCGTGCATCCCGGGGAAGATGCTGGGGCCTGACACGCCCATCTTGCCCCAGAGCCTGGCCCACAGTAGGTGCCGGCTCACTGTAAATGAGGGTAGGCCTCGACAAAACTGGAGCAAGGCGCTTTGTGGATGGCCTGGGGACTCAGAGCTCCATGATGATAGATAAGCACTGCAGACCTCCTGCTCTGAGCTCTGAGGAGCTCGGAGATCCGCTGACTCAGAGGCCCACTGTGTGTCTCATTCAGCACATATTTACTGAGTGCCTGCCACGTGCAGAGAGCAAAACAGGCCACATCCCTCCTGGAGTAAAAGGAGCTTACATTACGGTGAGGGAGGAAACTGGACAATGGTTCACCATAGTGTGTCAGATGCTGCTTCTGCCAGCAACCAAAGATAGGGAGCGGGGAGGTGAGGGAGTCACAGCGAGACACACTGATGGGGTTTGTGTGGAAATCCGATGAGACAGGAGGTGTGAGGGGATGTGGGGATAAGCATTCCAGGCAGAGGGCACAGCTGGTGCAAAGGCCCTGAGGAGGCCTATATTGCTGGGACAGTGTGGGGGTAGAAGCAGGGGTCCAGGGTGGGGATGGTGCAGAGCAGTCGTGCAGGACACGGCACCCACAGGACTCCCAGCTGCCAGCCAGAGAGGAGAGATAAGATCTGACCATCCGAACATTCACCTGGTTTTATTGTTTTAACATTTTCGACCAGCCAGCACCTTTTTTTTACTTTCTTTTTTTTTTTTTTTTTTTTAAAGTAGGCTCAAGGGGCCCCTGGGTGGCTCTGTGGGTTGTCTCTGCCTTCAGCTCAGGTCATGATCTCAGGGTCCTGGGATTGAGCCCCACATCAGGCTCTCTACTCAGCAGGGAGCCTGCCCCCACCTCCCGCATGCCTCTCTGCCTGCTCGTGATCTCTCTTTGCCAAATAAATAAATAAAATCCTTTAAAAAAAAAAAAAAAAAAGTAGGCTCCATACCCAGCATGGAGCTCAATGCAGGGCTGGAACTCAGTACGAAGATCAAGACCTGAGCTGAGATCAAGAGTTGGATGCTTGGAGCACCTGGGTGGCTCAGTTGGTTAAGAATCTGTCTTTGGTTCAGGTCATGATCTCAGGGTCCTGGGATCAAGTCCCTCATTGGGCTCCCTGCCCTGCAGAGAGCCTGCTTTTCTCTCTCCCTGTGCCTGCCACTCTGCCTGCTTATGCTCTCTCTCTGTCAAATAAATGAATAAAATCTTTAAAAACAAAACAAAAAAAGAGTTGGATGTCTAACCGACTGAGCCACCTAGGTGCCCCTTTTGCTTTGTTGTTGTTTTTAAAGATGTATTTGAGAGCGAGTACGAGCACAGGCATGTACATGTGTATGAGGAGGGGGAGGGCAGAAGGAGAGGAGGAGAGAGAATCCTCAAGCAGACTCCACACTGAGCACGGAGCCTGCCATGGTGCTCAATTCAAGGACCCTGGTACCATGACCTGAGTCGAAGTCAAGAGTTGAACGCTTAACCAACTGAGCCACCCAGACCCCCTTTTGGCTTTGTTTTTATTTTATTTTATTTATTATTATTGTTTTTTTTAATATGTATTTATTTGAGAGAGAAAGAGAATGAGAGAGAGTGAGCAGGAGAGGGAGAAGGTCAGAGGGAGAAGCAGACCCCTTGCTGAGCAGGGATCCCGATACGGGACTCGATTCCGGGACTCCAGGATCATGACCTGAGCTGAAGGCAGTCACTCAACCAACTGAGCCACCTGGGCACCTCTTTGGCTTTGCTTTTAATTGGAAACTCCAGACAAATGAAAGTAGAATTAGTACGGTGATCCCTGCTCCGTAGCCATCACCCAGTTCAGTTCCTGTCCACTCAGAGCTGTGTGGTTTTATCTGTGCTCCCGTGTGACACCTCCTTAGGTAATTTTGAAGCAAATACCAGATACCATGTCATTTCATGCTTAAGTGCTTCAGTGTGTATGTCTAAACGATAAGGACTTAAAAAGTCATCATAGTACCATCATCACACCTAAACACTTAACAGGAATTCTTTAGTATCAGATATCCAGCCTGTGGTCAAAATTCTGGAATACTTTCATAATCTTTTTCTTCTAGTTTTCTAATCAAGATTTTTTAGAAGCCCACACAAATCTGTGTGCTTGCTTTGTCCTGAGTCTCAATCTGTAAATATCCTCCCCCCTTTTTCCGCAGTGTATTTGTTGGGACTTATTTGAACGGGCTTCATGGCTGCTTGGTGCAGAGCTGGCAAGGCAGGGGCAGGGAGGGCAGTGGGAGTTTGTTGCAACAACGCAGGCACGGGTACAGGGGGTTAGGGAATGTGGCAGGGTATGAGGTGGAGGAGGAGGAGACCAGGGTAGTGGCTGCTAGCAGCAGGCTGATGGCATAGACGCCTTCAATGATGGCCGTGTGGGGCTTGGGTTTTGTAGGACGATTAGGAGTTTCCCACTGGGATTGGAGCCGGGGACTTGAGCAGCTTACTGTCTGTGGGTCTCTGTTCTGGGCCTGCTGACACAGGGTTCTGTGTCCTCCCTTGCTCTGACCCTGGCCCTTTCTCCGACTGGTTTTTTATGTGCCTTCTTTCTAGGAAAGTACCACTGCCCAGTGCTGTTTACCGTGTTCACCAACAACACCCACATTGTAGCTGTCAGGACCACCGGCAATGTCTACACCTACGAGGTGGGTTCTTGGGAACCGTGTCACCTGTAGGCTCTTTAGGGGTGTGTCTCAGGGCAACCCTGGGCTGGTGCTGAGGTTGCCCCGGGCACCGTGGGCACAGCCTGTCTCTGTGGAGCCTGCATTCTGAGAGCCACTAGTGCAGTCAAGAAGAGGTTTGCCCTTCTGGTGGCCTCCAGACCTGAAACCTGTGGGTTGGTTTTGTACCCCAGGGGTCCGCCCCGCAGTCCTTGTCTTCATTGATCAGGCCCTGGGAGGGAACCTGTGCTCTGAGGGCAGGCCCAGGGCTGAGGGGAGCATTGAGCACCCACCGCCCCACCTCCTGCTGGAGTCCCCAGGAGGAGCAGACGCAGGCTGGTGGGCAGGTGGGGAGGGGAGGCCCCGATTTCCACCCCACAGGCTGCTGCTCCAGGTGGGCTGGCAGAGGGTACCACAGCAGTCGCCACGGCACCATGTTGCACGGAAGCCCTCTCTGAGCTGTTTTCCCACCTGTCCCTGGCTGTGGGCAGGGTCTGGGTGGCCAGTGCTGCCCTAGAGGCTCTGAGGGTCACTGCTGCCCACAGAGCACAGATTTGGCTTGAGGGACTTGGTAGAGCTGCAAGGCTGGCCTTGTAGAGCCCGTTTGCTGATGTCTGCTGTGTGTCGCGCGAGTGTCCTTCCGTGAGCCTTGCTGAGATGGCGGATTCTAGTCTCTGCGGCTCAGCTGGCTCCACCCTCTGGGGTGAGGGGGTACACGGTCGTGCCATCCTTTCCCTCCCCCCTGGAATGGCACTGGCACCTGGGTGACCTCCTGGCTCCCAGGGCCAGGGTTGGGGCAGGCACCCTAACAGCGGGCTCCCTCCTGGCTGCAGGCAGTGGAACAGTTAAATATCAAGGCCAAGAACTTCCGAGACCTGCTGACGGACGAGCCCTTCTCTCGGCAGGACATCATCACCCTTCAGGTGGGCATCCCCTTGCCACTGCTCTTCTGAGGGTGGACCCCGATGCCCTCTGCCAACCCCACCTCCCTGCACAGGCTCTGGGCATGCCTGGTTGTGGTTTCCCAGCTGCCCCCCACTGCTGGCAGTGCCCCCAGCTCCAGCACCCCTGCTCTCTATCTGCCTGGGCCTTTGCACGGCCGCTTCTGTCTGGCTCTCACATCTCTCCTTCCGATCCCTGTCCTTGCCATGCCAGGGTATCTTATCTCTGCCCCCAAAGCCATCTCCATATCCAGAGAGGACGGGCTGGTATGTGTTCTACTCCAGTGTTGAGCATAGGACGTGCCTCTAGGTGTCAGCCCTGAGCGGGCTCCTGAAAGACCTGGACTTAGAAACTCTGGGGGTGGCCTCGTGGGCCATTCCCATCCTTACTTACCCCATCCTTATCAGAGGTCCACGCATGCTCCCTCCCACGGGGTGGGCCCGAGGTGCTGCGGGCTCTGTGTCTGGCAGCTGGGCTGAAGGGAGTGTGGTGAGGGGGTGTGTGTGTGTGGGAGGCCTAAGTTGGCTGCCTCACGTCTGCCCTCACCCCCCAGATGAACGTCCATCCATGCTCATCGGCCGTATGCTGGGGAGAACGGGACACAGTATGCCAGTGTCTGTCCACCACCCCCCGCCCACCCCTGCTCTTGGCCCTGTTTTGGCAGAGCCCGCTCCTGACCGCAGGTGCCCTCCATTCCCTGCTTGACACCCCAGATCTCCATGGTGCCCCTCCCTCTCTCTTTCCGGGCCTATGCCCCTGGGGCCGCCCGGCTGTCCTTTGTAGCCCGGCTCACTCTGCTGCACATGTTCTTTTTGCTTCAGGATCCCACCAATTTGGACAAATTCAACGTCTCTGATTTCTTTCATGTGAAGAATAACATGAAGATGACAGATCCTGGTAAGTATAAGCACAGCTGGCTTTGGTGCCAGGGGTTTGGGTGAAATAGGTCCATGCCTTCTGGGTAAAGCCCTCCCCTTGCTGGGGGTGGGAACATCCAGGAATCTTGCTTGAGCCCAGACTGGCCGATGCTCCCTTCTGTGCCGACCTTGGCACGACCGCACTCACCCACACCTGTCCATGGGGGGCATGATGTGGGAAGTCCCAGCTGGGGCCCATATGCTTGGTGCCCACAGCCACATATGGTGGAGGACTGGGCCCCACCTCCTCCCCACTCAGGACTCTGCCTCAGGCCCCCTGAGTGCATGTCCTCTCCCAAGTCCTCCCCTTGCTCCTTAGAAATTGTCTCTGTTCCCACTTCAGGGACAGGTCATGAGTGCAGGCTGCTGGGTCCCTCTGGCACGGAGGCAGGTCCTGGGAGGGTAAGGGGTGACTGTGGCCAGGGCGTGGCTAGGGACAGAGTCCAGAGTAGACCACAGTGGAAACCGCCTGCGGGTGGGCTATCTTGCCACCCTTACGAGCTGTTGTTCACACTCTTCCCCGTCCCCCTCCCCTGTGTCGTGGCCCCCAGGAGTCACTGTGTGGGGGCTCGGCTTACTTGCCTGCATCCTGTTCTGGGCTTCTGCTGTTGTAGCTGGCTCTGGCCTCTTGTCCCTGTCGCGCCTGTCTGGGGACATCACTGGGGGATCGTCTGAGCAGGGTCACTGTGCTGTTTTGTAGATGAAGAAAAGGCCAAACAGGACCCATCTTATTATTTGAAAAATACGAACGCCGAGACCCGTGAGACGCTGCAGGAGCTCTACAAGGAATTCAAAGGGGACGAGGTCCTGGCGGCCACCATGAAGGTCCCCGAGAAGAAGAAAGTGGACAAGCTGAATGCTGTGAGTAGGCAGAGGGCTACATAGCTGCCAGCGCAGCCGGCCTGCCTATCTCAGCTCCTCAGAGAGGTCCTGGGGGAAGGGGCTCGTGGGGGCCCTGGGATACCTTTGGAGGGTGGTGGCTGGGACCCCTCAGAGCCCAGCTGCCCCTTGGGGGCCCAGAGGCGGCCTGCACTGAGGCTGGGCCTCAGGAGGCTGGAGGTGGCTGGTGCATATGCTGGGGGCCCACGGGGTTTGTGTCTCACGCTGGCCCAAGCTCGGCAGCCTGGAGCGGATAGGCTGGGTGGACCTCTGCCTGCTTACCATGTGGCGCTGCAGCCTCAGGACAGCAGGGACGGGACAGCCCCTGGGATGCAGTCACTGCCCTGCAGAGCAGATCACTTGTTGCCCAGAGGAAGCCCAGGGAGAGACTGCAGGGGTGTTTCGGGGGACCATGGTGCTGAGGGGAGGGGACAGCTGGTGCCCACCGCCTGGGCCTCTGCCTGGGTGTCATGTTTGCTTTTCATGATACCCACTTTTGGCTCCAAGGCCCCCAGTTGGCAGTGATGGTGACAGGATTTGTGCCCTAGCCTGTCAGGCCCCAAAGCTGCTTGTTCTTTTGTTCAGGCAGGGCTCCAGGGGATGGGGGAGGGAGGGCTCTGAGGCTCCCTCAGAGGATTATCCTGGAAAACTCACAAGAGAGAAGTTTGTTGTTCACAATCCCATGTCTCTAAAACAGCAGTGCTTAGCATTTTGGTGTACTTCATTCTGACGGGGAGAAATACCTTTTTTTTCCTCTTCTCTGTCTCTGATAAAAATATTTTTAACATATTGGGGCTTATTTTTCCCTGATTGAAAAAGCAGTGTATTTACTCTAGGAAATTGAAACCTTTGAAAAGAAACTAGCGTCCCTCATACTGTGAACCCCAGCAGTGACTGGTTCCTAGTTCTGTCCAGGGTTTCAGTTACCATGAGAGCCTTGGCCACCTGGGTCTCAGCCTCCTGGCTGGTCAGGGCCCTCTGTCGCACATGCCCCCGGTCAGTCCCCTCACTCCCTGAGCCTTTAGAGAAAGAGCCAGGCCGCCCAAAAGTCCCCGCTGGGCTCTGTGGGAGGCCGCCAGGGATGGCTTCTTGGAGGAAGGGCACTGAGGGGCCCCGAGAGGTGGGATCCTGGCCTTCCAGCTTCCCGGGACACTGCTCATGGGCCACCTCGTTTTCTCTGCAGGCACACTATTCCACCGGGAAGGTCAGCGCCTCCTTTACCTCCACTGCCATGGTTCCGGAGACCACGCACGAAGCAGGTAGCTGCCCTTGCATGTCCGTCCCCAGCAGGCTGCCTCACAGCGGCCAAGGGCGGGCATCCTGCCCCTGCACCCTGCGACATGCCATCGTGCCTGGCCTTCATGGGTGCTTAGGCAGCTCTGGTGTGGTTAGGCTCCGGTGTGGTTAGGCAGCGACAGGCCTTTTCTGAAAGTGTGTGTGTGTGTCTGGGGGGGCAGAGGCTGCAGTGGGGGCCCAGCCGGGGGGTAGGAGGTCCTCCTTCCACCCACCAGGGCTGTCCTGTCTTGGGCTCCAGCCTACACCCCACCTTGACACTGGCCCTATGCCTCTTCCTCTCGTGTTTTCGGCCTACCTGGCCCCCACTGTCCCCTTCCTATCCAGTGACATCCCATTCCAGGCTTTTCCAGGCTCTCCCACCTTACCTGCCGAGCCCTGCCGTGTCCCCCGGCCCCTGGACCCACCCTGTCCTGTGGCTTGGGCACCGTGAGCCCGTGCTTGGCCAGGGCCCATCCTTGGGCTCCCCCCAGACCTGGTATGGGTAGGGGTTGTTGCCCCAGCCGGAGGGCAGCACAGACTCAGGCCTTGGTTTGCAGCCGCCATTGATGAGGACGTGCTGCGCTACCAGTTTGTGAAGAAGAAGGGCTATGTGCGCCTGCACACCAACAAGGGTGACCTCAATCTGGAGCTGCACTGCGACATGGTGCGTGTGGCCGTCCCCACCAGAGTCCGCACGCCTGCCCAGCTTTTCAGTCCGTAGTCACACCTGTATGCGCTTGTGGGAGAACGAATGTTCCACCCGCCCCCTAGAAGGCCCAGTGCCCACACTCCCCTCCCCAGAAGGGACCCTGGGAGCTGCGCATGGTGCTTCCTGGGCCTGTGTTCTGGATGGGGCATGCATACCCATCCCACAGAAGGGGTCAGGCTCCACACATGCACACCCCCCTGCCCCCCCCACTTGCTCAGGTGTCTCTTGGTGGCCCTCACTCAGGGTCATGGCAGATGTACGTGTCCTGTCATTCAGCCTCACGGTGCTGCTTTACCGGGTCTGGCCTGGGCAGCTGACCAGCCCCCCTGCCTGATCCGGGCCCTGGGTGGTGCTTGTGATCCTCCCATGGTCTGCTCCTCGCCTCACGGAGGCATCTGGGCTATTGTGTAGACGCCGAAGACCTGTGAAAACTTTATCAAGCTCTGCAAGAAGCAGTACTACGATGGGACCATCTTCCACAGGTCCATCCGGAACTTTGTGGTGAGTGACGGGGATCTGCGCTGGCCGCAGACCTGCGCCCCCGTGGGGGCCATAGGGCTCCTGGCCGGGGCGAGGGCTGTGGGGACTGCTGAGAGTCGTACCTGTGAGCCCCTTCTCCCCGGGCGGGGAGCATGCAGACTGACCCCTGTGAGTCCCCAGCCGGGCTGTGCTGGGCTCGTGCAGAGAGCTGGCCCAGGAGGGCTGTGTCCTCACCAGGCACTCAGTCGCCCTCAGGCCTGCCAGGCAGGTGGGGAGCAAGTGGAGGGCTGGCGGGGACTTCAGGCTCCCAGGGCAGAGTTTGCTGACTGGCCTTGCTTCCTCTCACAGATCCAGGGGGGTGACCCCACCGGCACCGGCACAGGTAGGCACCGGTGCGCGGGCTTCCTCAGCAGCTCTGGCTGCTCTGTAGGCCTTGCGGTGGGGTGTGTGGGGGGGGGGGAGTTGGGTGGGGGCTGTGCCGCCAAGAGAGTTCCAGATGTGGATTCTGATAGGACAGCCACTAGCCTGAGGGGTGACCTTAGGTGCATCCCTTGGTTTGTTTTTTGTTTTTTGGTTTTTTTTGAGATGGTTGCACAGCCTGGATGGGCTGGAGAGGCCATGCGGTGCCTTCTGGCTGCTCTGGAGCCTCCTCTGGGTCCATCGGCTCCAAGGGCCCAGGCAGTGTCCTCACCCAGTGTGGTGTGAGTGGGCATGACCTGTAGCTCTCACCCTGTCCTCCTTGTCCTAGGGGTCCAGCCCCATGCAGGGCTCTGAGGGGCCTGGGGGCTAGTAGTGGGGAGGTCCGTGGGGAGATGGTGATGAGGTTCCCTCAGAGCAGGGCTGCCCCCTGGAGTACTCAGCAGGGCCCCTCGGGACTCAGCGCACATCTGTGGAACTGGGCTGCATCCACTGGTCACACTTGGCCAGGATCCAGGCATTGCTGCTGCTAGCCTTGCCCCTTCCTCCCACAGGCGGGGAGTCTTACTGGGGAAAACCCTTCAAAGACGAGTTCCGGCCCAACCTCTCGCACACGGGCCGGGGCATCCTCAGCATGGCCAACTCAGGGCCCAACGCCAACAAGTCTCAGTTGTGAGTCACTGGGCACCTGTGGGTGGGTCCTCTCTCTCAGCTTTGCCCTCCAGGGCGTGCTCCACCCGAATCCTGCCCAGAAAGTAGGCAGCGCCCTGGAGGAGAGGACCCCCATCCCCCCAACCCCACCCCTGTGTTTGTGCATGCATCCATGAAGGATTAAGCCTGGGTGGTTGCTCAGAGGCCCAAGGGAGGCTGTGGGAGGGGGTAGCCCAGGACATGGAGTGCTGGAAGTCTGGGCCTGGGTGGCCCTGTGTCCTGATGGAAAGGTAGGAGGTGAGGGCCCCACAGGAGTGAGTGTGGGGAGGGGAGTAGCCAGACCCAGCCTGGGAGGGGCAGGAGTGGAGGCAAGACAGTTTTCCAGAGGAGCCTCACGCCATGGAGTGGGCAGGACAGGGGAGATCTGTCTGTGCAACATGGGGCCCGGTGACCGGTGATGGTGGCATCGGCAGTCGGGGGGCGGCGGTGGGGCAGCGGTGGGGGGGGGTTCCTGCACATTTGATGGGATTCCCCTGCAGCACCGTACCGTTGGGTGGAATGGGGGTGCCCCGCCAACCAGAGTTTCTCTTGATCTGTCTGTCCTTCGCTCTCTGGGAGCTGTAGTTCACCTGACTTCCATTATTTCCGATTTTTAAAACTTCTTTGGTTTCTGCTTGTCAAGAAACCTGGAATGGGCTTCCTGCTTCTTCTTTTGTTTCTCCTTGTTCTTTGTCAACTCTTTCCTCTTTGCTCACTTTTTTTGAGGAGGTTTGTATTTTTCTTCAGAGCTTTTTAGATTAGGCATCTGTTTTCCAGATACTTTTTCCAGGTATTCCCAGTTGGAAAAATCGTCCATAGTATTTTAAAATATACAGTATATATTCTGAGCCACCCAGGTGCCCCTTATTTGGTATTTTAAAATCAAAATTCTTTTCCAGTTCAGTTGCTCATATAAAGTCTATTTTGGGGAGCACCTGGGTGGCTCAGTAGGTTAAGCATCTGTGTTCAGCACAGGTCATGATCCAGGGTCCTGGGATCGAGTTCTGTGTCAGGCTGCCTACTCAGTGGGGAGCCTGCTTCTCTCTCCCTGCCTCTCCCTTGCTTGTGTGCCCTAACACTCTCTCTCAAATAGATAAAATCTTTTTTAAAAAAAGTTGATTTTATATCTAACTACTTTATTCAAATAGTTTATTAAGAGTGTCCTGGGTTTGGGGCACCTGGGTGGCTCAGTCAGTTAAGTGCCTGCCTTTGCCTCAGGTCATGATCCTAGGGTCCTGGGATCAAATCCCATATAGGGCTCCCTGCTCATCAGGGAACCTGCTTCTCCTGCCTGTTTCTGTCCCTGCTTGTGTGCACTCACTCATTCTCTCTCTCTCTCTCTGACAAATAAAATCTTAAAAAAAAAAAAAAAAAAAAGCGTCCTGGGTTTCCTAGATATTCAGCATTTATCAGCTCAAGGTGTTGTTGCTCTTCCGGCGGGGACACTAGTTCCCTCACGGTCGGGCCTGTAAGGAGAGTACGTGGGCGTCCTGCTCTCAGGTTCCGTGCTGTTTTGCCATCTGATCAAATTTGTTGCCGGCCCGACTCTTTGGGAGAGGCTGTGTTTCCAGTGGCTTTTCTCTTAGCATCTGTTACTACGATCAGACCGTTTTCTTTTCCTTCTGGAATCTGTGGACAGAAGCGTTGGGTTGACCAGCCTGGCTTTTCACTGTTTTGTCCTGGAAGGCAGCTGGGCTGGTCGGGCCTGAGGCCCAGCGTGAACCGCCTGGGGTGGGTTTAGCTCACTTCCGGTCTGCTTGGTGAGGTAACATGCCAGGGACAGCTTTTGCGGATCTTTCACACTGACTCCTCAGTTCGGGTTCTGCTTTGAGGGCCATCTGGGTCGCTGCTGTTGTGCCAGAATGGAACTGGTCCGTCTCTAGATTTCCAGACTTCTGCGGCATCTCCCTTCCTGTCCGTCACTGTGTCTGCATTCCCGCTCTCCTTAATGGTTTACGGAAGGCTTTCCTGTTTTTATTTTATGCGATTTCCTTCTGTTTCCATCTTCACTGGCTTCTTCTTCCCGTTTCTCTCCTCTCCCAGGCTCCCATCTCGCTTGCCACCACCGCAGACGTCCGAGGCTGTGCATGCCTACGGCTCGTGTTTCCTTCGCTGTCTTCTTAGGTCATATAACGAATTGTAGACTTGACTTCCTTTCTGGTATATCTTTGTTTGCCCTGTCATTGCTTTTCTTTCCTCCTTTTTCCTTCAGGACTATTTCATTCCCTTTTAAGCTTCCTGACCTGTCTTAGCAACGCATGGCCAAGAGACCCACTTGATGGCCAGAGCTCAGGTCTGCACAGTTGTGGGTGTCTGTGGAGACTGTCCTGCTGGCCGCGTCTGGTCAGGCCTGGTCGGGTCTGAAGGGGTGTTGACCCCAGTGGAATGGGCTTCAGCTTCTGTCCCTTGCTTGACTCTGTGTGCTGTGGGCTGTCGGGGATGTGGGTAACATGGTGTCCCAGGAGGGCTCTCCGGCCCAAACCGGTTGCTCTTCCAGAGACCCTGCCCCAGAAGGCTTCTCTCCCAGCTCTTCTTGGGCCTCTTCTTCCATGCTTTTACCTGGAGCGTTCCAGATTCTTGAGGTTTTAGGGGTGTCTTTTTAATGGCACACACCTAGATTTGGGGTTATTTTAATTCAAACTGACAGTCGTAGGCGTGTACTTAACTTTCTAGTCAGTATCTGTATTTTCTATTATCTTAATTTGTACTTCCTGGTTACCCCCCCCCCTTTTTTTTAAAGATTTTATTTATTTGACAGAGACAGAGACAGCGAGAGAGGGAACACAAGCGGGGGCAGAGGCAGAGGGAGAAGCAGGCTTCCCGCTGAGCAGGGAGCCCGATGTGGGGCTTGATCCCATGACCTTGGGATCATGACCTGAGCCAAAGGCAGATGCTTAACTGACTGAGCGAGCCACCCAGGCATGCGTAGTTTCCCCTTTTTAAAAATACTTTTCATTTCTTCCTTTTCTCTTTCACCTGATTTGGAAGTTATGTGTCACTTTTGGCTTTAAGTAGATTTATTTAAAGTCTGCACTTACCACTTAATCTCTCTCCCTCCCTCGCAGACAAACCCTGCCTGTGCCATCCCCCCAGCCCAGCCAGCTCACATGTTCTTATAGTTGGATATTTAAGTTTCACTCATTTTTACACCAAATTAGATTTGAAAATTTACTAGGTCAGCATTTATGGGTGTTTACCCACATTCCTCAGGGTCTCTGCTTCCTTTCCTGCCCGTCTCCTCTCTTCCAGTTCAGAGTCCGTGCATCTTCACGTGCTGTCACAGTGGGATGGTCTCTGGTGTCCAGTCTCCCTTCCCCCCACCTCAGACCCCTCCCAGCAGCCTCTGCCTGCAGGCTCTGGCAGTGTCTGTCCACCAGAAGTTGGCTGCAGCCTGATCTGGTGGCAGAGCCTCCCCTGGCCTTGCCCAGGCCTTCTCCTGGGGAACCGGGGTTCCGGTCCCCTCAGTGGCCTTGCCTGACGGCCTGCCCCAACCAGGTATATGTGTGGGGTCCACGCATACAAGTGAAGCACCAGCTTCTCAGAGCTGCTTTTGGGGGACAGGGATGCCTAGTGGGTGCCCAGAAACCTTGGGGGCCAAGCAGGCTGGGTGGGGAAGCTCACAGGCTCTTCTAATTTCCCCTCCTCCTCACCCAGCTTTATCACCTTTCGATCCTGTGCGTACCTGGACAAGAAGCACACCATCTTTGGGCGGTAAGAGGTTGGGGGTGCTGGTGTGGGAGGGCTCCTTTCTCAGTGGGACCCTCTCACTGCCTTTCCCCATGCCCGGCTCAGTGCTCATTTGGTCTCACAACCACCATCACTGCTGAGGTCACAGCCTTTTCTGTTAGCCAGGGGATGGCTGGCTCTGTGGACCTCCTGGCTGAGGGGAGGGCCACTCCAGCCCCTTCTGGCCAGCTGCCCTGTCCAAACTTGCCCCCCCCTTGGTTCCACTCCCCAGGCCACGCCCCCATCCATGTGGCCCTTCTCAGGCCCATCCTCTGCCCCTCTTGCCATGCTTTTGGGGGGGTATCCTTCCCTGGGGCACATTCAGAGGTACCCTTGTTCCTTGGCTACAGGGTTGTTGGGGGCTTTGACACGCTGACAGCCATGGAGAACGTGGAGAGTGACCCCAAAACCGACCGCCCTAAGGTACATGCCAAGGGAGACTGGGGGAACTGCTGCCCAGGATGGGCACGGGGCAGGCGGGTTTGGAGGGGCCTGCCGCCTCCCACCGCCCACTCACTTGTCTCCCTCTGTTGCTAGGAGGAGATCCGCATCGACTCCACCACCGTGTTTGTGGACCCCTACGAGGAGGCCGATGCTCAGGTGAGGAGGACACCTGGACGGCGGGAGGCTGCAGGAACCCCACCCAGCCTGTGGGGCTCCAAGCCAGCTGTTGCCCTGCTCCGTCCCAGATTGCTGAGGAACGGAAGAAGACACAGCTCGAGGAGGCGGCCCCAGAAAGCGCTATAAAAACTCAGCAGCCCAAGGCGGGGAGCCAAGGCCCCCAGACGTACCGCCAGGGGGTGGGCAAATACATCAACCCAGCAGCCACGTGAGTGCAATGAGGGTGCTCGTCCCATTTGCGGGGCTTCCCAGCGCCCATGGTTAGAGCCCACCCGTGGCGAGAGAACCAGACAATGGCGGGGAGCAGGTGCCGTGGGGGCCACTGTGTAGGCTGGAGCTCAAGGACTCGGGGTTGGGGGGGGAATATGTGACTGCGCGACCTCACACTGAGCAGGCGCTGTGGGTGTGCATGGGCTCCCAGCGCGGGGGACTCATCTACACCCAGCAGCTCAAGCACTTCCCCTCTTCCCAGGAAACGGGCAGCAGAGGAAGAGCCTTCAACCAGCACAGCTGTCCCTGCAGCCAAGAAAAAGCCCAGCCGAGGCTTTGGGGACTTCAGCTCCTGGTAGCAGCAGGTCTGCCCCTCTGGAGCCCTAGAGGGACTCAGGGCTGGGGACCTGTATCCACACCACGGAGGTCTCCGCCTTTCTGACTACAGCTCACTAAAGCTCTTGCTTGTTGCAGGAGTCCCCTTTCTTGGCCCTCGGAGTCCACAGGCCTTCCCCGCCTTCACTTGGTACAGTGGCCCGACCCTCTTCCCAGGCCGGGGCCAAGCCCAAATGATATCTCAGACCACCAGGCGTGGGCTGTGGCCCTTAGGCCCACCTGCACAGTGGGCCTGGGTGGGGGAAGAAGGCAGAGGCTGTGCCTTCCTCCCCGGCCCCATTTTTGTCGTCTCCCTTGGGTACTGTATGCTCAGCGTTAGCACCTGGGACCTCGTTAGAAACACAGGCTGGCAGAGCCCGACCTCCTCGCCTGAGGCCGTGGGGAGGACAGCTCCTGGGTGCTGCCACAGACTAGGGAGCTCCTGTTGCCTGTGGCTTGAGGACCCTTGACCAGAGCCTTGACCCGAGTTCCTAAAAACTCTCCTGCTGCCTTTTGCCTGGACTAGCTGAGGCCTGCCCCACCCCCCACCGCCGCCGCCCCCGCAAGGACTCTGGACGGTCATAGCCATGTTCCCCCGTGGGCCTGCTCTGGCCCCCCTGCCTCAGGATGGGAAGAAGAGCCCATGGGAGCAGCTGCCCCCACGCACCCCCCGCCCTTAGGGCCTGACTTTGGGCTCAAACATTTGACTCCTCACTCCAGCACTATGGCTTTCAGACCAGCCTCACCATTGTTTCTGGATTTAAAAATCCCTTCTCTTTATTTTTCTATAAATGTCAAAAAATCCTTTACATTTGCTTGTCTGCCCTTTGTTTTCTGTTTCTTCTGTAGCCTGTCCCCATGTGGCTTCCCTGCTCCTGACCTTGACAACACTACCTCAGCTTTCCCAGAGTGCCTCTGCAGAAGCGTGGGACAGCTATACACCTCCTCACACCCACTCCTGAGGCCTGTCGTCCTCATGTTGGCACGGGCCACGACCCCCTCCAGCTTGTCACACTGCAAACCTCACTTAACGCTCTGTCCTTGGTGGTTCTTTCCCTCACCCAAACCTCAGATCCATCAGTGTCAATAGCAGCTTCCAAATGTACCTGGGTGCCCCCCCTTTTTTTCAAAGATTTTATTTGACAGAGATCACAAGTAGGCAGAGCAGCAGAGAGGGGGATGCAGGCTCCCTGCTGAGCAGAGAGCCCGATGTGGGGCTCGATCCCAGGACCCTGATACCATGACCTGAGCCAAAGGCAGAGGCTTAACCCACTGAGCCACCCAGGCACCCCAGGGCTCCCCTCTTTCCACCTCTGATATTGAACCCCAGACCCAAGCCTGCTCTCTAGCCTGCCTCTGTTCAAGCCTCTTGCACACATCCTCCAGGTGCCGTCTGGGCCCCTTCCCAGAGCTTGTCCGGCCATCGTCCTCGTTTCACACCAGTCACTGGCCGTCCTGTATGTGAACAAAGTCTGTGCTCCCCACGCACCCTGTCCCTCCGCAGTCCTCTGCCTGTGACTGTAGCCAGGGACCGGGGTTCTAGAGAGCACCTGCTCAGCCCTCTGCACCTGGGGCCAGGCCCTCGTCACCCTTCTCCCTGACCTCCCCACCATCCCTCCCAGCTACACCGAAACATCAGGGAGTTGCTGTTTGTGCCCAGAATGCCTCCAGGAACCTGGTTCGCCCAGGAGAGGGCTGCATCAGGGACAGCCGTGTGAACACACTTGCAGACCTCTGAATAGCTCTTGGTGACTCAGGGTGCGGGTGGATGGGTGAGGAGGTGGCCCTGGAGAGGGAAGGTTCCAGAGGGCCCCCGGGCTCCTCAGCCTTCTGAGTTTGGGGATGGGGAGCTCAAGTGAAGCTTTCTTGGGCTGCGTGTACACTCCAGACTTGCCTGGTGGGGAGCCTGGTGGCACCCTGCTCTAGGACACGGCAGGCTGCACGCCACCACACAGGACCGGAGCAGCCACAGGAGGAGCTCGGAGATGCAAAGCTCCCAGCGGGAACCCAGGGCCCCTCAGCACTGGGGCATGGCGCCTGAGACAGGAGGTGCTACCAGAAAGGACACATCTGACAGTGGAAGCTTTATTTTTCAACCTCACAGAGACACAGAGGACAGAGGGCTGGACGCAGAGGCTGAAGGAGGCTTGTGCACGTGAGCTTGGCAGTCCTGTTCCAAGGGGCAAACCTTCTGGCTGCTGTCCATCTGTATGTCCTTCAGCTGCACCCAGTGACCACACCCACCTGGCCCAAAGCATGGCCAGCCCACCCTTGGCTGCAGGCCCACCCAAAAGCCTTTGACAAAGGAGGGTTTACATTTCTGTAGGTCGTTTTGGAACTTTTAAATTAATTTTCTAAATAGTAAAACCGCTTGGATTTTGTAAGTACCTGGTGAGGTCCTCAGGTAAATTAAAAGGGCTTTTGGAAAAATTCCCATGTCTGATCTCGCCTAATATCTGACAGATGCCATCAAGAATAAGCATTAAGGTACAAAAATACTATATATATGTATATATAAAACAGCAACAAAATGAAACCACACTGATAAAGCAGACGAGCCATGCCAGAGAATGCAACATGGTTGAAGTTCAATGCATTTCTGGTCCTGGCATCATCTCCCATTCTTTAAGGAAACAAATACTTTAAATAATTTAAATAAAAGTTGCAGGATGATACTTAGTGTCTCAGAATTTAAGAGGGTGGGACATTCCCACACTTCACCAGCACGTCTGGTTGTGTGTGGTCTCCCGAATGTCCTTCCCCTGAAGCCAGCTCACGGTCTGTTCATTTGGTTTTGAAAGGAGCTTGGATTTTTCAGAAGACCATCAAATAAAAGTGGTAAAGAGTTTTTCGTTGGTATTAATTACCAAAAAAAAAAGCCTAAGACCACTAGTAAAAATGTTTCAATGCCATCACAAAAGACAATACAAAAACCAAAGTGCTCAAATCCAAGGAGCAGTAAACTTGCCCAAAACATATAAAAGCTTTAAATATAGTTTAGTATATACAAAACTCGGTCAGAAGAATTTGAGAAGATTCTTCAGTTTAAACGAAGAGCTTGTGGGGAAACACTCAGGAGCCCGGCCCTCGGTGCCCCGAGGACCCGCCCCCCAGCCCTCATCCTCTCGGGGCCTCGGGCGCAGCATGGAGGCTTGCTGAGGAACCACGGCAAGGAGGGAAATGTCAGTTTAGGCGAAGTTTTCAATGAGGAGCGCTCACTCCTCAAATTAAAGGGCCTTGCCAGCCACCAAAGCGGCCACTGAGGTCCGAAGCCGCAGATGTCCTCGCTGCCTGTGCCAGTTCGAGGGTGAAGCGTCTTCGGGTTTCGGAGCCTGGCAGCGAGTGCGCCACGCATGCAGGCCTAGGCCCCCGGGGCGCCTGAAGGCTGTACAGCTGAACGTGAACTTATACACATGGGGACTGTGCTGGGACAACCTAAACTGCGGGGGACGCCAGCTTGGGGAAGCAACAGCCTGCTGGAGTACCTGCACGCGCAGAGGCCCACACAGCTGTACAGAGACCTGCCCTTGACGCTGGGATATGCGCGGACACTAACCTGGGCGCCCGTCCCCTCACCCAGGGTGGGGCGCTGCATCTCCCCACGTTCTAAGGCTTCGCTTTTAGCCAGAGAGACGGTGCCAAAAGGGAAGCTCTGGGTGAGTAGCTGTGCCAGAACCAGTCAGGGGAGCCCAGTGCCTGGTCATAGGCTCTGGGCTCCGGGGAGGGCCGGGACCTCCCACAGGACTGGAAAGCCGTTCTCTCGCCCTTCCTGGCCAGCTCACACTCGCCCCTGGGCTGACCTTTGCTGCAGTGGTTTCAGAGCCACCGGCCGGGCTGAGAAACGTCTGGGTACGCTGCCCTTCTCTCTCCCTGCCTCGCTGGGCCCTTTTCCTGCCCCTCGGCAGTGAGGTCGCAGGAGTTTCATGCCATGCTACACCCAAGGTCCCGCCAGACTCCTGGAGCAGCAGGCCGGGCCAGGCAGCTGGAGTCAGGTCGGAAACTTGAAAACCAAAACCGATTTGGGAATGGCTTTTGGCCTTCATTCTCTGAAAACTGGCCAGAACCTTGCGTAGTGCTGTCTCCCTGCGGAGGCGCTGGTGGATCGGAACTTAAAATACATTGCTGAGACACAAGGTGTAGACGACCATCCAGGTCCCTTCTGTGTCACCTCAAGGGGCAGAACCAGTGGGGCACGGGAGACCCATATTCATTTACGAAGTTTAAATCTGTTTTGAAACTTTAACCTTTCCTAAAAAAATTTTAAAATGATCTCCCAAATCTCAACTTTGGAAGTTCATCCAGCTAGTTCTGGCCTCTTCCATATGCAAAAGTATTTCTTTTTCTTCAAGTACATCAGAACAGAAAAGGAAATCCATTTTGATTCCGTCCAGTGAGTTCATCCCTCACTGCGCAGACCACCCTGTCAGCGACTGACACAGAAGCTCCACTTCCAGCACCCTGCCGGACCGTGGCCTCTGCACAGGTGCACCTGCGGCCCCTTGGAACAGCCTTTGCTAATGCTTGCTTTCTAGATAAAGAAGCGTTGGCTTAAATAAACAAGATGTTCCATTAGACAGATTTCTCTATTTATAGCTTGTCTAAAATGTAATCAGTGGTATCTTCTAGTTCTGAGCAAGCCTTCAAAAAAAAAAAAAAAAAAGGCCCCTTGGTGTACAGATTTGTTGACTGTTTCTGGAAGATTCCTAAATGAGCACTATGCCTTAACAGCTCATCTGCAAAAGGAATAACTCATCTGTAGTCTCAGGAATTAGGAGAAAAAGTGGCCTACAGTATCCTTACTCAAAAAGAGCGGTGTGAACTCGCTCTCTGAAAAGCTCCCTAACCCTGTGGTCTGCAGAAATTTGTTTTTTTGTTTGTTTGTTTTTTATCAAACATGAAAGAGCACAGCCAAACTCTATCGTAAAGGCATAGCTTAAAAGAAGGTATTAACTAGATAGGGAAGTCATCAATTGGTTAATTCTGTCTCTAGAACTTGAGAAGTTGGGAAAAAGGTCACTGAAACATTTCAGAAACAGCCATGTACGTGAACAGGACAGAGGCTGGAGGGACACCTTACCACTGGAACGGCCGGGAAAGGCCCACCCGCCGCAAGGTTCAAGTTCAAGAAATCCGGCCGTCCAGGGTGCTCCTATGTCTCCGTTACACTCACAGTCTCTTCCACAAACTAGTATTCAGAAGAGAACGAAGTTTTCACTTTACTCCCAACCATTGTCTTTGATCATGTGGGCAAGCTCAATAATAAATTTTCCTTCCTTATATTTCTGACTGCTTTCAAAGGCATGTTCCTTGAAAAAAAAAAAAAAAAGAAGAAAAGTAGAAAGGTTTCAGGACAGAATCAACTTCACTTTTCAACTTCATTACACTCTTGGCAAAGAAAACAAGCATATGGGGTCAAATCTCCCCAGGTGTCCCTTGTTCCACAGACCAGGGCCAGGGGAGGGGTCTGTCTCTGTGATGAGCCTGGGCACGGAAGGGCAGCCCACCTCTACGTGTCCTTAACCTTACAGATCCATTTCACAGGGAAAGGGTAATTCAAGTTTGTCCCTGAGCATCTACCATGAGTAAGACAATCCGGGGGGGAGGGGAGGGGAGTGAGATCCTGCTTGCAAGGACTGCAGGTAAAAGGCCAGTGGAGGCCACTATAGCTAGCACCGGGGGGTCATTTAAGATGCTGGAGGGAGAGAGAAGGCCCGTGGCTGGGCAGTGAAGGTAGAAATGGAATGGGGTTTGGCAGGGTGTATGTGCGTGCACATACAGGCCTCTTGGAGCCCATCTCCACGCCGGGGATTGTGTCTCCTCATGTGTGTCGAGGCATGTGGAGGACAGGAAGTCAGGCATTCCAGAAAGAGGAAGCACAGGCATCCCTGACCAAGATGACCAGAATGGCTGTAGCGGACAACAGGCAGGCACCAGCCACACCCAGACGCACCTCTCAGGTGCCACGGCTGGCGCTGGTCGGGGGCACAGGAGACAGACTTGGGAGTCAACAGGAGGGGTGGGGCACAACGGCATCAGGGAGTGTGTGTGGGGGGGTTGGGCGGGCAGAAGCTGCCTGTGGGCCAAGCCCCAGGTGGGCCGGTGAGGCCAGGCCTTGCTGGGGGCCGCCTCAGCCACCAGGGAGTGTCTCCCGCATAGGTGGGCCGCTCGCCTCCTGCCAGAGGACCCTCGGAGGGCAGGGCCACATGCCCACCAACCAGCATGGCTGTTACCCACGTCCCACCTCCGGGAGTCAGGGGAGCGTGGGTAAGACCATGTGAGGACCTCCATGTTCAATCGGCTAGAAAG
Source organism: Mustela nigripes (assembly GCF_022355385.1). NCBI lineage: Eukaryota > Metazoa > Chordata > Mammalia > Carnivora > Mustelidae > Mustela > Mustela nigripes. The sequence continues at coordinate 27,842,003 of NC_081564.1, read as the reverse complement.
ACACTCTACGACGAGAACAAGGGACACTTCAGGCAGGAGGTCTTACTCCTTTGCAAATTTTGCTCCTGACTAACACGTGTTTCGGAACCGCGGTGAGTTGGCACGGGCTCCGTGGGCCCGGAGTGCACAGGTACTCACATATTTCCACCCCAGCGTGGTTTTGCAGTTTTCACAGTAGATGTCTGCGACCGCGTGCAGCCCAGTAAGAAGGACCCTCTCCTCCGCTGGGCCACAGCCCACGTTGACCCTGCAGGGGAGCAGGTGGGACTGTGCTGAAGACCAGAGGCCCCGCCCCGCCCACCACCACCCTTGGGGGAAGGATCAACTTATTTCTCCAGAATCCCAAGATGGGATGGGCTGTGGGGGCCATGACCACCATCCTGCACGGAGCACCGTCAAAAATCAAACCCACCACAAATGGGTCACAGACCATGCCTCATGTGGGAGCTAGGTCTCAGGTAAGAGCACACCCTTCCCGCAAACTCTCACACTAAAGAGAGCAGAATTCTTTAAGCTATCAAAACACTGGGTCATTCTAGGGGCACCTGGGTGGCTCAGTCATGATTCCCGGTTCCTGAGCCTGCCCCCCCCCCCCCCCCCCCCCCCCCCCCCCGGCTCATGCTCTCTCAAACAAATAAGATCTTAAAAACCAAAACCAAAACCGCTGGATCATTCTGGCTCATCAAGGAATTCTGCAGTCCAGCTTTATGTGACCATTGTGCATGGATGGACAGGAGCACTGAATGTAATCGGACCATGGACACAGCCATGTCCACAAGGCCAATGGCAGTACTCACACAGAATTGAAGAGGTAGGCTCGTCCCTGACTTCCCTGAAAAGACTGCAAAGAAGAAAAAAATTTTAACAGATGTACTGCGGTAAGAGGAAAAGTCTGGCATTTAGGGATGAAGATGGAGAGACTGTTTCAGGTCACGGACTTCAACGTGGGTGGAAGGGCCACCTTGTAGGGCATTTCGAGCAGCACTCAGGGGAGCGCTGACCACAGGCCTACAGGACCCCAGACCCACAGAGGACCCAGAAGTCAAAGCGCTCCTAGAGCCCCAGAAGGGCCGCTCAGTGTCCTGATTCTCTCTGCTGGACTAGCTCCCGTCAGTCAGACAGTAGGGGGAGGGGACATTCCCATGCTTTGCCATTGAAACTGAAAGCAAAACCCCATCCCAAGATGACGCCTTCCTTGGACGAAGGGACCTTCCGGTGACATCTCCCCCAGGAAAGTGCTTTAAGCCAAGGAACAGCCTGTAGCATACCCACGGAGTCTGGGATGATAATGGAGGCAGGATGGGGCACCGCTGGGTCAGTTCCAGACTTAGCGCCCGCACCCTGCACTCTCAGCAACAAGAGGGAATATGAGTTCCCTCGTAGACAGACGGGGGGCTCGTCTGCTTCGGTGCCAGGTCCAAATGACCGAGCAGAACACAGGGACCTCAAAAATAACCAAATGAAGAGAACTTCTTTGAGTGCTTTTTTAGTTTGTTTCTGTTTTGGGGTTTGTTTGAGGTTTTTTTGCCTACCACCTCAGCACAAATTCAAAAAAGACTGTGAGGAATGTTGACTGGAGCAGAGGGGGACAGGATCTGTAAATGGAAGAAGCACACGCTGTGTGACCAGCCACTCCACTCCTAAGGATTCACTGTCAAGACAAACCAACCGGAGCACACAGGGAAATGTGTGACAAGATTGGTTACTGGTAAGTATTTGCAATTGCAAAAGCATGGCACACGTGGGTACCCACACAGTGAGCAAACGAAAGCACTCACATCCAGGACACATGCAGACATTAAGAAGGGGACGGAAGCAACTGGGCACGAGCGTGTGTGGTGAGAGAGTCACACTGGGAAGTGAAGGAGAGCTGGCCATGACACGCTGTGCTGTGCCGTGTTGTGGGGGCCCTTCAATTAAGGGGAAAACCACAGGGCACCAGAGTGGCTCAGTCAATCAAATGTCTGCCTTCGGCTCAGGTCACGATCCAGAGGTCCTGGGATCAAGTCCCACATCGGGCTCCCCGCTTGGTGGGAAGCCTGCTTCTCTCTCTCCCTCTGCCCCTTCCCCTCCTTGTGCTCGCCCACTCTCTCACACACTCTTGAAAAAATAAAATCTTAAAAGATAAAGGGAAAACCATGATCTTATAGGCCAGAAAGAGACCACATATGCCACACAACTAACAGAGACAAGCAGAAGGAATGGAGTCAGGGGTGAGGAGGGGAAAGCAGATCTGTCCCGGCCTCCCGTGCACACGACACCGCACTGTGCTGGTTCCTGCGGTCCCTTGCACGGGCACAGACGGCAGCTGCCCCTGCTGACCAGGGACACACATCCACTGGAGCAGCACAGAGACCCTCATGCTAGCCACTAAGGGGCCACTGGGGGCCCTTTGTTACTGCCGCATACCCTCGCCTGAGGCTAGTGGGTTTTGATCTAAACATACAGCTTTCAGACTTAAAAAAAAAAAAAAGAAAAAGAAAAACACTTTTTAAGAGTTTTCCTTTCCAGGGGCTTTCCAGAATTAAGAATATTACTTTATGTCCAGTTTAAGAAATAATCCTGTTATGGGCTTCCCCTCACATCCGTATTAGCCTTCAGTTCTGTAGACGGATTTTCCTAATTCTCTTGCCTGCTCTTCAAATTCTCCGCCCGCACCCCTATAAATCCTTATTTTTAAAAAAAAAAATTTTTAAGATTATTTATTTATTTGACAGAGGTCACCAGTAGGCAGAGAGGCAGGCAGAGAGGGAGGGGAAGCAGGCTCCCCGCTGAGCAGAGAGCCTGATTCGGGGCTCGATCCCAGGACCCTGGGATCATGACCTGAGTCAAAGGCAGATGCATAACCCTCTCACCCACTGAGGCGGCCCACAAATCCTTATTTTTTAAACAGGGCTTGGATCCATGATGTGGCGAGATTTGTGGGTGGGCGTGAGACAGAAGTCAGACTAGAGCAGGAGGTCTGCGAACTTCCATAAACGAGGGCCAGCTGAGAAATGTTTTCAGCCCTGGGGGCTGCGAGGCCTCTGCGGTAAGGATGCTGGTGCTCTGGCCAGCCCGACAGCAGCCACTGGTGCTGTGGAAGCACACAAATGTGGCTGTGGCCCAATAAAACTTCCTGGGAACAGGTGGGGTGCCGGGGGTGGCCCACAGATAAAACCAGAGCCTTCTCACGAGACCCGCCTGCATCAAGGAACGGCTCCCTCAGGCCGGGGCATCACTGACTAATGACAAAGATAGCCCTCTTCACAGCTTCCCTCATGGGTATTTTTCTAAAAGATCCAATTTTTCCCATCCCCCCACGATACCCTGTTTTCTTCTTAAGTATTCCGAGTTAACATTTAATTTCCTCATTATTGGACTCTTTCCACAGATCTTCTAGACTTCCTTTGCTCCTTCAGTGTTTCTTGGTCTTATGTGAACTCTATTGCTCTGACAAATAACCTACTCATCTTGCTTTCTGTGATTTTCTGTCCCAGCTGCCTAGCCCTCCAGCATCCACCCCCTGTGCCAACACTATGCCCAATGGCACACCAAGATCACAGTCATACCGAGATAACAAGATAGCAGTCAGTCACACTCAATCACGCACAAAACATTCATCAGTGCTGTTCAGAAGGCCCTAGACTACTAGAACGCCACCAACCCCGGAATTCACATGTGGTCAAATGTCCATCTGGTAGGGAGGTACAATCACAGTGACCGGGGGCCCATCGCTCCCTGGACACCAACCACTTGCCTTGGAGATCAGCTCATCGTGGTTGGCCAGGTGGGCTCTGCAGTGGACACAGCTGTAGGTTCGGTGACAGTTTGGCAAATAAGCTTGGAACGTTTTGGATTTTGTCATCTTCACCATCTCGGCTGGGCGCTCCTCGCTCAGCTCAGGGCTGGCACTGGACGGCCGGCGGCTCTGCTGGGCCCTCTGACAAGAGAAACAGCGGAAGATGCACGCAAGGGCCGTCGTCGTTCAGAGGGCGTGTGGCACTGTCCACACAGTTGGGACGAGAGAAAAGCGTCACAACCTGTCAACCAACCATGACAAAGCACAGGGTTATGGAGGGGACAAGAGACTTCGAGGAGGGATGCCTGGGAATTGTGTGTTCCCAGGAACAGGGTGGGGAGAGGCAGACCCAGAAGATCGAATTCTTTACTATTTGTCACGGTTTCATTCTAGATGCCATTGGAAGTGGCGAGTGAACTACTTTTACATCCAGATCACTTGAGAAAAACATCTGATTTAGTGCATTTTAGGCTGTGTGTGACTTCTGGAAACATAAAGGAAAAAGCAGCCAACAAGCCTCCCGTCTGAGTGAGCCCAGCAGCAGGATGGCACACATCTTGTTCCAAATCCTGGAATTAATGACTCAAAGCACCGTGACATTTATGAATACGCAAGAGGGATCCAGTTTAATTAATCATGAAGAAGTTACATATCAATCCAGAAACAAACCCTTTATATGCTCAACTGATTTTCAACAAGGGCACCGAGATGATTCAATGGGGAAAGGGCAGTCTTTTCAACAAACGGCGCTAGGAACTGGATATCCACATGCAAAACAAAAATGAGGCTGGACCCTTATTTAACACCATATACAAAAAATAACTCAAACTGGATCCAAGACCTAAATGTAAGAATGAGGGGTGCCTGGGTGGTTCAGTCGGTTGGGCATCTGCGATCGGCTCAGGTCATAATCCCAGGGTCCCAGAATCAAGCGTCGCATTGGGCTCCCTGCTTGGCAGGAAGCCTGCTTTTCCCTCTGCAGCTCCCCCTGCTTGTGTTGTTCCTGCTCTGGCTCTCTCTTTGTCAAATAAATAAAAATTAAAAAAAAATTAAAATAAAAAAACAAACACACAAAAAACCCTAACTATTAAAAAATAAATCAAGGTGCCTCGTTAGCGCAGTAGGTAGCGCGTCAGTCTCATAAAAAATAAATCAGTGTAAGAATGGAAACTATAAACGGTTAGATGAAACCACAGGGGAAAGCATTCACAACATCAATGGGGCTTGACTGCCTGCAAATGACGGGGAAGGCCCAGACACATATTCAGACTGATGGATGGTAAAGTGAGAAGGAAAATGGGGCAGAGCACCTGTAGAACACCAAAGAAAGAGAAATAAAAGTATTAGAAGTATCCAGAAGGGGATGGAAAATTACCTTGCAACAGAACAATTTCCTAAGTAGAACAACAGAACCCAGAAGGCAGTCAGGAAAGGTACCTTTAAGGTCCTGAAAGACAATGATGGCTATTCCAGAATTCTACATCCAGTGAAAATATCTTTCAAGAATTCCGGAATGATGTTTTCAGACAACTAAAAAGTTTAACTTCAGCAAAGTATCATTAGAGGAAGCGCAAGGATGTGCTTCAGACAAAAGAAAAACAGCACTAAACGTGAGAGTCTAAAAAAAAGAATGGGAATGAAGAAGATGGTAAGTCCGTGGGTAAACAGAACAGCAGTATCTTGTAGAGCTTTGAAGAAATAGGACTGTGTGGGGCGCTTGGGTGGCTCAGTCAGTTAAGTGTCAGACTCTTGATTTCTGCTCAGGTCATGGTCTCAGGGTCGTAAGACTTGTCTCAGGCTCCGCGCTGGGCATGGAGTCTGCTTAAGATTCTCTCCCCCCCAGTTCTCCCCTAAAAATATAAAAGAAAAAGAAAATATATCACCGTAATACAAGAGCACAGTAACTCAGGGTGAGAGCTCTGATGAAAACTTTCTAGAGTCCTTGTATTATTCAAAAAAGTAGCTATAAGTATTGGTTAAGCTTCAGATTCTGGGAAAGTAAGGATAAATGTTATTTTGATTACATTTCTAGAACAACAAAACCTAACTGTATAATTCCAAACCTACAAAGGGGCGGATCAGTGAATGATAAAATGTCAGTCTAAAAAGACGCAAGAAAGTGGGTGGCCCAGCTGAGGGAACATGCATCTCTTGATCTTGAAGTCGTGAGTTCAACAACTCACCTAGACTTAATTTACAAGAGACATACCTCAAAGTAAGGACACAGAGTGGCTAAAAGATAAGGCTAGAAACCTGGGTGGTGGCAACACAGACATAGGGCTTATAATTATTTGCTGGCAATAGATTTGTCTTATGTATTATATATATGTGATTCACAATAAAGAAATTGAAGTAGTAAAAGGATTGGGCATCTGGCTGGCTCAGTTGGTAGGGCAGTACTCGATGTTGGGGTCGTGGGTTTGAGACCCATGTTGGGTGTAGAAATTATTTTAAAAAAAGGTGGCTAAAAGGGCGCCTGGGTGGCTCAGTGGGTTAAAGCCTCTTCCTTCGGCTCAGGTCATGATCTCAGGGTCCTGGGATCCAGCCCCGCATCGGGCTCTCTGCTCAGCAGGGAGCCTCCTTCCTCCTCTCTCTCTGCCTGCCTCTCTGTCTACTTGTGATCTCTCTCTGTCAAATAAATAAATAAAATTTTTTTTAAAAAAAATCTAAAAAAAAAAAGGTGGCTAAAGGATAGAAAAAGTAGATATTCAAATGAAAAAATATTAATACATTAGCACTTCCCTGAAGACTTTTGCTAGATAGAAAAATGGGTTACTTCATAATGATAAAAATAGCAGGAAGAAAAATAGCAAGTGTAAACCTTATCACTTAATAACATAGCCTCAAAATATATAAATCAAACACTGACACAACTGCAAGGAGTAAGAAATAAATCTTCACTCAGAATAGGATTACTGGGCGTGCTTGGCTGGCTCAGTCATTGAGCATGTGACTTTTGATCTCAGGATTGTGAGTTTAAGCCCCACACAGGGCATAAAACTCTGTTTAAAAAAAAAAAAAAAAAGAATAGGAACACTGATTATAGTGTGTAAATATGGTATAATTATTACATATTTATATTATACTTGAAACATAGCATATATAGTATAAATACATTTCTCTTTTACTATGCCTTTCAGTGACTGATAGAACAAACACAAATGATTATGGGCAGAGAGGATATGCAAAATGTGATGAACAAATTGGACCTAAAAGACATGGAGAAAACTGTAAGAACTGCAGAACCCACATTCATGCACAGCATGTAAACATTTACAAAAGCCCACCCTACAAGTCTCAAACTTAAAACACAGTATATTCTCTGACCACAATACACTTAAGTTAGAAATCAATAAGAAAACCTAACAAGAAAAGTCTCTGGGGGTGCCTGGGTGGCACCAGTGGGTTAAGCCTCTGCCTTCAGCTCAGGTCATGATCTCAGGGTCCTGAGATCGAGCCCCGCATCGGGCTCTCTGCTCGGCAGGGAGCCTGCTTCCTCCTCTCTCTCTGCCTGCCTCTCTGCCTACTTGTGATCTCTGTCAAATAAATAAATAAAAATCTTATAAATAAAAAGAAAGAAAGAAAGAGATTCAAAGATACAGAGAACAAATGGTGGGTTACCAGAGGGGACAGGGTGGGCAAAGTAGGTGAAGGGGATTAAAGGGTATGAACTTCCAGTCACAAAATAAAGAAGTCATGGGGATATAATGTACAGCATAGAGAATATGGTAACTTTTTAATGACTTTGTATGGGGACAGGGGACACTAGATTTATGGTGGAGATCATTTCATAATATATAAAAATACCCAATCAATATTATATATAGTTAAAACTAATAGGATATTGTGTGTCAATTATTCTCTCGCATTAAAAAAGTATAATCTGAGGAGAGAAAGGAAGGTATTTCTATATACTCATGGGTCTAAGAATGGAAATTAAAAGATCTTTTTATTAATATTATTAAACAATAATAAAATAACTACTTTCTAATACTTAAAGGGAAATGTATAATCTTACAGGATGTAGACTAGAAAATAGGATAGGTTGAAATGATGAGCTAAACACCCCCCCCCTTTTTTTTTAAGATTTTACTTATTTATTTGAGAGCGAGCCTAAGCTGAGGTGAGGGAAAAGGAGAGGGAAATGCAGGCTCCCTGCTGAGCAGGAAGCCCAACGACCTGAAGGAATCTTCAGAGAATTATGCTAAGTAAAAAAAAGAAAAAGCCAGCCCCCCAAAGGTGACATACTGTATTATTCCATTTGTAGAATATTCTCGAAGTGACAAAATCATGGAAATGGGGAACTGACTAGAGGATGCTGGGGGTTAAGAGGGGGCTGAAGTGGGTGTGGATGTCAAAAGGCAACACAGGGAATCTTGCTGTGACGGGTTTTTTTTTTAAAGGTTGACTTTTTTTCCCTCAGAGAATTTTTTAGAATCTAAATTCAATTAATTAGCATATAGTGTATTATTAGTTTCAGAGGTAGAGTTCAGTGATTCATCAGTCTTATGTAACACCAGTGTTCATTACATCACGTGCCCTTCGTAATGCCCATCACCCAGTTACCCCCTCCCCTCACCCATCTCCCCTCCAGCAGCCCTCAGTTTGTTTCTGATGATTTTAAGAGTCTCTTAAGGTTTGGCTCCCTCTCTGATTTCAATTTTAGTATATGTGCTGCCGAAGCGAGCACTCCCTCTCTGATTTCATCTGATTTTCTTTTCCTCTCTTCCCCTCTGATCCTCTGTTTTGCTTCCTTCCTTTTTTAAAAAAAAGAAAAAAAAATTTATTTATTTGACAGAGGGAGAGAGACAGAGGGAGGGTGTACAAGCAGGGGGAGTGGGAAAGGGAGAAGCAGGCTTCCTGTGGAGCAGGGAGCCCACTGTGGGGCTCGATCCCAGGACCCTGGGATCATGACCCAAGCCGAAGGCAGATGCTTAACTGACTGAACTACCCAGGCATCCCTGTTTTGTTTATTAAATTCCACATGAGTGAGATCATACCATATTTGTCTTTCTCCGACTTATTTCGCTTAGCATAATACCCTTTAGTTCTATCCACATCATTGCAAATGGGAATATTTCTGTTTTTTTGTGATGGCTGAGTAGTATTCCATTGTGTGCATGTATACACACACACAGACCACATCTTCTTTACCCATTCATCTGTCCATGGACATCTAGGCTCTTTCCACAGTTTGGCTGTTGTGGATGTTGCTGATATAAACATTGGGGTGCACGTGTCCCTTTGGATAACTACATCTGTATCTTTGGGGTAAATACCCAGTAGTGTGATTGCTGGGTCATAGGGTAGCTCTATTTACAACTTTTTGAGGAACCTCCGTACTGTTTCCAGAGTGGCTGCATCGGCTTGCATTCTCACCAACAGTAAACACCCATCTTTAAAAGTTAAAAAAAAAAAAAAAAAAAAGTAGGGGCGCCTGGGTGGCTCAGTTGTTAAGCGTCTGCTTTTGGCTCAGGTCATGATGCCAGGTCCTGGGATCGAGCCCCACACTGGGCTCCCTGCTCAGCGGAAAGTCTGCTTCTCCCTCTCTCTCTGCACCCTGCTTGTGTTCCCTCTCTCACAGTCATTCTCTGTCAAATAAATAAATAAATCTTTTAAAATATATATTCTTAAAAATAGAAGTTAAAAAAGTAACAGAGAGGAGTGTCTGGGTGGCTCAGTCAGTTAAGCGTCTGCCTTCGCCTCAGGTCATGACCTCGGGGTCCCGGGATCGAGTCCCGCATCAGGCTCCCTGCTTGATGGGAAGCCTGCTTCTCCCTCTCCCACTCCCCCTGCTTGTGTTCCCTCTCTTGCTGTCTTTCTGTCAAATAAATAAATAAAATCTTTAAAAAAAAAAGCAACAGAGAACACAAAGAAAATATAGGGAAGGAAATAAACAGGAAAAAATGTAATGTAACAGGCAAGGAAAACATGCAAGAGAGGATCAACAAAGCAAAAAGTTTGTTCTTGGAAAAGGCAGATAAAACTGATAAAGCTCTGTTCCACTGATTTGGGGCAAGAGGTGGGAGGGAGAGATCGGATAGAAGTAATAACCTGGCAGAAATGGAAATGGGATATCACTTTTTTTGGATGAGATTTATAGGGTAAGAGGATGTTGTGATCAACTGAATGTATCTGAAAACGTAAATCACACAGATAAATTCCTAGAAGAGATATAACTGAAAAATAGGACTCAGGAAGAAACAACAAACCCGAACAATGTGATAAACATTAAAGAAATGGGGATGACCCAGCAGCTTGACCTGATACCAAACCTCGATGAGGGTAGCGCAAGAATGAAATTCGCTATAATTTTCTTCTCATGAACCAAGCTGCAAACCCCCGAAATCAGTTTACCAAAGGGAATCTAATACTATTTTAAAAGGATAATAAAATACAATTAGGTTGACTTTATTACAGAAATTCAAAATCATTTCACGTTAGGAAATACAGTTAATACAATGTACCACGTATTGTTCTCTCCATCTGTTTATCTCAATAATGCAGAGAAAGCATTTGACAAAACCTAACATCCATTGACAATTCTAGCAACATTCTGCGCAGACTAAGGAAATAAGGGAACTTCCTTATCTGTTAAGAGACATCTATAAAAACGGAACAACCCACAATGAACATCAGCTTCTCGGGTAAGATTTAGAAAACTTTCTCTTTGAGATCAGGAATGAGCCTCTACACCACCATTTCCACACAGCCCTACCCGCCCCCCCCGCCAAGTTCCAGCCAGCTCTGCAAGACAAGGCAACAAGACAAAGATCAGAATAGAGTGGTGCCTGGGTGGCTCAGTTGGTTAAAGCCTCTGCCTTCAGCTCTGGTCATGATCCCAGGGTCCTGGGATCAAGCCCCACATCAGGCTCTCTGCTTGTCAGGGAGCCTGCTTCCCCCCTCTCTCTGCCTGCCTCTCTGCCTACTTGTGATCTCTGTCAAATAAATAAATAAAATCTATAAATAAAATCTTTAAAAGGGGGGGGGCACCTGGGTGGCTCAGTGGGTTAAAGCCTGTGCTATTGGCTCAGGTCAGGATCCCAGGGTCCTGGGATCGAGCCCCACATCAGGCTCTCTGCTCAGCAGGGAGCCTGCTTTCTCCTCTCTCTCTCTGCCTGCCTCTCTGCCTACTTGTGATCTCTGTCTCTCAAATAAATAAATAAAATCTTTTTAAAAATAAATAAATAAAATCTTAAAAAAAGATCAGAATAGAAAAATATACACTTAGGCAACAGTGTTACAGTACAAGAAAAAATTCAAAGACCTGAAACATCTTTACAGAGAGAGCATACGTTTTTGAGGGACAATCAGGAGTACCTAAATAAATGGAGATAAACCAAGATCAGGACCGGAAGATATTGTAAACATATTAATTCTCCCCAAAGTGATTTTTATTTTTATTATTTTAACTGTATTTGTTTTTAGAGATTGTATTTATTTTATTTGAGAGAGAGAGAGCATGAGCACAGGGGCAGGGGCTGTGGGGGAGGGAGAATCTCAAGCAGACTCCATGCTGAAGGTAGAGCCCAACGCAAGGCTTGATCCCATGACCCTAAATGATCATGATCAGAGCTGAAACGGAGTTGGATGCTTAACCAACTGAGCCACCCAGACACAGGTGAATTTTATTTAAGTAATTTCTACACTCAACATGGGGCTCAAACTCATGACTTCAAGATCCGAGAGTGGCACTGTCTGCTGACTAAGCCAGTGGGACGCCCCCCACCCCCAGAAGTAGTTTTTAAATCCAATGCAATTAAAATCGGGGCACCTGTGGCTCAGTGAGTTAAAGCCTCTGCCTTTGGCTCAGGTCATGATCCCAGGGTCCTGGGATGGAGCCCCACATCGGGCTCTCTGCTCGGTAGGGAGCCTGCTTCCTCCTCTCTCTGTGCCTGTCTCTCTGCCTACTTGTGATTTCTGTCTGTCAAATAAATAAATAAAATCTTTTAAAAAATGCAATTCAAATCAAAATCCAGTAAGATGTGTTGAGTGTGTGTGTGTGTACATGTGCATATGCAAGCCAGTGAGAGGCAGCGAGACTGGATTCTAAAATTTATCCTAAAAGTGTCTATAGGGGAGGATAAATGTTTCCTCAACCCTCTCAGGGTCCCTGACTGGGTCTGGAAATTAAACTGGCAAAGAAAGATCAGCAGGCAAAAAGCACACAGATCTTATGGAATGTTTCCACAAGAGAATGAAGAACCAATAGCAACAGAGCAGGAAGCTTTTCTATCACTTAGACAAAGAAACAATTTATTTGTGAAGAACTGACAAGGTAGAGGTCTTTCGTCAAGGGGGTATTCTGTGGTGAAGAGTAACTAGAAAGACAGGGTAGGTTTAATAAGGTTGTGCAGAATTCTTGGCCCCAAATTCTCTGTCTCTGATAGGAAGGTCTTCCCTCCTCCTCGTACAGGGAGGACACCTTTCCCAGGAGGATCTTATGACCTGTGTCAGGGAGTAAGGGCAAAGGGAGAGGTCAGAATGACCTCCTTCCTTCCGTCATTTTCTCAAATTCCTCCAGCTTAAGATAGTCAACATGCATGGTGACATATTTTAGTGTAGTGTGTCTTGAGCCCCATCCTGTCAAAGGTCAAAACCAATGAGGGCGCTCTCGAAGAGCGTGATGGAAACACGTTTGCTACGTGAGTCTGACAGAGAGCCGTCCTGCCATTTTCCACAGTCACGGGGGACAGAGCAGTGCTGGCAGGGGACAGAAAAACAGGCTGATGGGACTCGAAAGAGAACCTAGAAACAGACCTATGCCTAGAAGGACACCAGATACAATGACAGTGGTAACACAGCTCACTGGAAGAGAGCAGTTTCCTAAAACGGTGCTGGACGTTATGGATACCCATCTGTAGGAAAAGGAAAAGGTGGGTCCTATTTTATACCAGAAACAGAAATTAATGGTTGTCCCATTTCCCAACAGAGAAAATCAGCCAGCAAGAATATCGTGGAGGAAAGTTCCACACAAGGGACACACACGGACGCCTACACATCTGTCTTCCAAAATGAAGCTCTGTTTCTCTCTCAAAGTCTTCTCAAGCAAGGATTAAGGGAGCCTCTGAAGAAGTCTGATTGTATTAGATATTCCCCATCAGGGATTCCCAAAACTTTAACCTTTTCAAGCCATCACATTAGCCCTGATACATTCTATTGGGTTTTATTCGTTGCCCAAACTACTGGGCACTCTGAATCGGAATCCTGGCATCCCTCCCCTATTTGAGGTCATAGGGATGGGGGTCAATCCGGATGGATCCCACCCACAGCAGCCCAGCTCCCACCCCATGTCCCACACGGGCCACACAGGTATTGTCAATCCACACATGCAACCTCCCCCACCCCCCACAATTTGGTGATGACTCATAAGGAAGGAAAGAAAAAAAAAAATTTTTTTTTTTTTTTTAAAGTAGGCTCTACACCTGAACTCACAACCCAGAGACTGAGAGTCCCACGCTCTACCAACTGAGCCAGCCAGGCGCCCCTGACCTGACTTCTTACTGAACTCATGTTGAGTCTGGTTTCATACCTTCACCTGAGTCTTTCCCCTTTATTGAAGGGAGTCTTCAGTTTTGTCCCTTCTTTCCTCAGATTCCCTCAATGAAGACTCTAAAAGTATTCGGTAGGGACGCCTGGGTGGCTCAGTCCATTAAGCCACTGCCTTCGGCTCAGGTCATGATCCCAGGATCCCAGGATCAAGTCCTGCATCGGACTCCTTGCTCCGGGGGGAGCCTGCTTCTCCCTCTGCCTCCCACTTGCCTGCTTGTGCGCACTCTCTTTCTCTGACAAATAAATAAATAAAATCTTTTAAAAAATAAAAATAAAAAAATTAAAGTTCGCAGTAAAGGGGCCAAGAGACAGGAATCTCAGACTATTCACGAGCTGCCTGGTAGGTCTCAAGAGTCCTGCCCCTTTAGTGGCAGAAACGCTGCCCCCTGTGACTGAATGGAGAAACTCCCAGAAACTCCCTCCAGCCTTGAAACAAGGGATTTCAGGGTGCCTGGCTGCTTCAGTTGGCAGTGTGTGTAATTCTTGATCTCAGAGTTGTGAGTTCGAGCCCCATGCTGGGTACAGAGATTACTTTAAAAAGGGGCGGGGGGAGTTCACTTTTATTCATAATAATAAAGGGGGTAACACCTCTTATTTTTAGCTCACATGCAGTTCCCTTTGTATGGGACACCACCTTTCAAAGTGGCAACTCGCCAAGGCTTTTCTGTTTATCGTGAATTGCTCAATGACACAGCTGTGTGTCCTTCCACTGCAGGCCTCCAAGGATGGCCTTCGCCCCAGCTGACCTCAGCCTGAGGAGCGGCCAGTGTCCCGAAGGCCTGTCTCTGGAACCGCCCTCCTCAGTCTCTTTTCACCTCGACTGAGCCTTGTCCTTGCTCAGCACTCACGGCCAACCCTTCCAAGGCAGGAGTGTGCCTTACATATACACACTCCACCGTCCCCGTCCTGACTGCCAACCCTGTCGCCACCCAGCAGAGGGGGCCCAGGCAGGGCAGCGGCCAGGCCTGGATCTGTGGTTCCGGAGAAGCATTTTGGGTGGTGGTTCCACTAGGCTTCTAAACTGGGTATCTGCTGGGGCGCTGACAAGATCGCGGCCAAATTTTCAGGCACCCAGTGAGCAAAATGGGCTTTTACAACATAGAGCTACTGGCGAGTTAGGAGCCTCCGTGAAGTCATAGAAAGGCCGATGGGTCCTGTGAATCATGTTTACTATAGGACATTATGTTTCCCCTGGGTTTGGAGGGCAGCAACCATCCCCCCCACCCTCACAGAAGATATTACTGTGGGGTAATTTTTTGGAGCAAAAGCAATATTCTGGATTCCAGAAATGTCTCTCCTAAAATAAACACGCATAATTATTTTAAGAGAACGTGAATCAGGCCCATGTCCATATGGTGCTGTTACCACACTTCGAAAGACAAAAACATTGAGAAATAAAGCCCCAGCCAGGCAGCTCTGACATTTCCGGGATGGCATGGAGGCTCCTGAGGGCCCCACACCCTGGGCCTCCCATTCCCCCTACTCTCCACGCCACCTCCCCACCCTGCCACTACCTGGTGACAGGCTCAGTCGCAGCCCTCTACTTCCCCCAGGAAGGAGGAGGAAGGGAGGCACCAGGCATTCAAAGCATTTAGCCAGAGTTCATGGTGGAAGTGGGACCCCGGGTGAGTGGCTCGGGCAGGGACATCCACATCTTCCATGGAAAAGGGAACATGGGGGCTCTACAGAGACCCCCCCTGCCCCCCCCCAATCCGGGCCAACACTATTCTAAGTAGCAGACTTCACAAGAACCAGACGAACTGGCAGCAACCCTCGGAGGTGGGGATTCTCCTGAGTCCCACTGTGCAGATATGGAAACTGGGGCCCAGAGAGCTTAACCAACCTGCCAAGGTTGCACAGCTAGTAAAGCAGTGGATTCAAAGCCAGAGTCTACACCCTGGACCGCTGTGCCTTGCAGACACATGAACCTATGTGAACTTCATTCATCGAAGCAAATTAAAGGGAGTTTGGTAGGTCTTACAACCTAGCAGATGGGCAAAAAATTTTTAAGAAGTTGCTATCACCACTGGCGAGGGCTGGCTGTGCTGCAGCCATCTGGTAACACCTGTCAGCGCTCTTGGGCACACGCCCCTGGACCTCAGCTGGGGGCTAGGAAGCACGGGGAAGGTGACTCCCTTTTCACCATTTGCTTTTTGAACAATTTAGATTTTTTAAAAAATATTTTATTTATTTATTAGAGCACACAAGCAGGGGGAGTGGCAGGCAGAGAAAGAAGCAGACTCCCCGGGCGCCTGGGTGGCTCAGTGGGTTAAGCCGCTGCCTTCGGCTCAGGTCATGATCTCAGGGTCCTGGGATCGAGTCCCACATCGGGCTCTCTGCTCGGCGGGGAGCCTGCTTCCTCCTCTCTCTCTCTCT
>NC_081564.1:27814416-27826194 GCF_022355385.1 Mustela nigripes | reverse complement strand
CTTTAAAAAAAAAAAAAAAAAAAAAAAAGAAGCAGACTCCCCATTGAGCAAGGAGCCTGATGTGGGACTCGATCCCAGGACCCTGGAATCATGACCTGAGCCGAAGGAGACACTTAACCAACAGCCACCGAGGCATCCCGGTGACTTTAGATTTTTGATACCGAAGGTATGTACCAACTACTCAAACTCACTCTCTCTCTCTCTCAATCTCTCTCTCTCTCTCTCTCTCTCTCTCACACACACACACACACACACACACACACATACACACAGCACAGGTGTGGAAAGGCCTGGAGGGATTCACGTCAAAGGGCAATGGCAGGAGGCCAGTTTGCCTTTGGTGGAACCAGCTTCCCTTCACACGCGTGGTCTGCCTTCTCACTGGCGTTACAGGATGAAACACTCTTCTCCACACATTTCAGGGACTGCAGGCTTGGTGATCAGTGGACCCACTGGGAGGAGCAGGATTTCCTCAGTCCTACCACCTGTCTGTCTGGCCCCAGATGAAGCCCCACAGCCTCTCCAGAATCCGGGCAGGGGTGTTTGTGCAACTTCAACACCTCATGGCCTAGCTCCTCTGCCCTCCAGGTCCTGGCTTCACCCCTCCACCCCCCTGCCTTAGGTTCTGCCTCCTCCATCTGTCTCCTGCAAGGCTAATAATTAATGTGTTTGCACTGAGCCCTTCTTTTCCAACAACCTGTAATACATTCTTTTGTATTTCTCCCACTAGTAACAAAGTTCCCCACAGTCAGGGCCTGGGGACACTTCCTAGCAGAGTTTACTGGCTTGCTTGCTATTGACAGGGGGAAAGACCAAGTTGCTAGCTACACGCACACCACTGCCCTTCTCACTTGAAAGGGTGGGACCCAGAAGGCTGATGGAAGCAGGACACACGGCAGGATAAGGACATAATCAAATATTTGAAGGCCTGTGTTGGAGCAAGAGAAGGAAAAACCAGAGATGCAAAAAGCAATCGAAGGGGGCCAGTGCTTGGGGGTGAGAGTGCCAACACTGGGAAGCCAGGTGACAGCACAAGGGACCCAGGAGGGGAGGTTTGGCAAGAGACAGGCTGCTGGGGGTGAGGGGGGACAAAGCTGCAACAGAGCTTGGCTCAAACTGTGCTCCGTGTTTGGTGGCCAGGGAACCGCAAGCCAAGCTGTTGCCTTATCTGTAAAATGTGGGTAAATTGCGATTCACAAGGTGGTCCAGACAATCGCACAAGAGGTCGTGTCATCGTTATAGGACAGCAGGACAGAGGGATGGTAAGCGCATCTCCCCACCAGGAGTCCTGGTTCTGGTTCTGAGGCTCTTCAGGAGCCAGATTAAGAGGATGTTCCCTGGGTGGGGACGACACTGTGTTGGCTCCAGGATTTCCATCTCTCTCTCACCAGCAGACAGCTTTTCAGAGGGTTTCTATCACAGAAGGAACAGGGACTTCCTTCCTGAATCCAACCTCTGCTGTCCTCTCCAAAACCCTTAGCCCTCTATGTCTTGGTTGTTCAGAACTTTCTCCAACCTCCCCCAAAATCTCATGTCAAGATTTCCACTCCCTAGAGGTTTCACTGATTAGCAGATCTAACTACTTTTCTACAGATGGAAAACTAAATGAACCTCAAATGAAGAGTTTGAGAGGAAGATTTCCATTGCTGCTGCTTTTTTCTTTTTCAAAGTTTTCATATTTTCTACAAACAGAGGTAAGTCACTACTGAAGTTACAGCAGGTACGTAGCTCTAACAGAACACATGGAAAAGGCAAAAATAAAAAACCCAGCAAGTTGAGGATAGGTGTCATTACGCAGTCTGCCGTGCCCTCACAAATTAAGTGATAGCAATAAATAGGCAAAATGGACTTAGTTAACCAGAGGGCTTTTCTCCCTTTCTTGTGTGGGGGCTCTGAGGCTAACAGAATCTGTGTTATTCAACTTTGGCACAGCAGCTTCTTGAAATGCCAATTTTATATCTTCCTGGCATTAAATCCACCCAGGCAGATTCTACTGGCAACTTGACCTCAGCATTTCAAGCACTCCCAGTGGCTGAGGATTGGTTCCCCACGTCAGAACAGCTCTCTAGGACGAAGTGGATATATACGCTACTGAATAACTAAGAATACTGCCTCTTCATATTCTAGTTTCTCAGTCTCCCGGGAGTGCGGAGGGATACATTCAAACTCTATGGCAGCCCCTCGCCCTCTCCACTCTCTGTCCCTTGACACTAGGTCCTTGTGAAACTTAGGGATGACAGGCAGGAAAATCAGGAAGAGATTTTATAGGAATGCTGCTTCCAATCTAAAGAGCTTTACACATTCCAAGGCTTCAAAATGGTAAGATTTAATGTCTGGACTTAGGCTACAAGAATGTCTCCATTTCAGTTGCTCATGTTGGCAAAAGCACCATGACAGGAGAGGGTCGTTAACACTGGGGAACACTAGGCGTGGGGCATACCAGGGCTATCTGGACTATCCTTGCAACTTTCACAGAAATCTAAAGTTATTACAAAACAAGAAGTTCATTTAAAAAGCAAAGGCTACAGGGGCTCCTGGATGGCTCAGTCAGTGCAGACTGTGGCTCTTGATCTCAGGGTTGTGAGCTGGAGCCCCACACTGAGTGTAGAGATTACTTAAAGATGAAATCTTTAAAAAAAAAAAAAGAAAGAAAGAAAGAAAGAAAAGCAAAGCAAAGCAAAAGCCATTGCTCAGATTGGTAATTAAGATTATTCAGCTATTTTTTTTCTTAAGTGCCCAAAAGAAGCCAGACTCCGCGCTACAGGTCTGTGGTGGGGCAGGATTTCGCTCTGGTCCTACCCCTGAGAGGTTCCTGCAAGGAGAAGACACTCTAACCCTGTGAGATGCAAGGGAAGGAAGCATAAGGGTCCAGGAGAGCTTCAGTATTAGCATTCCTCAAGTGTACCACGACTGTCACCCAAGAACCTGGGGCCAGGGGTAAGAGGGAATCAGCGCACAATTACAAAACTCAACCACCCCAGCATCCAGCACAGCTCCTGGCACCGAGCAGGGACTCTTCTACTAGAACGGAGCAGAGGCTGGAGCGTGCACAGGTGTGGGAGAGAGCCAGGCTTGCTCAGGTGAGGCACCTGGAAGAGTTCCCTAGAGGAGGTAAGCCTCCTCTTGAGGCTTGCTTAGTTTAGGAGGGAGGTGGGTGGAAAGAATAACATTCTTGGCAAAGGAAACAACAGGTTAAAGCGTGTGTTCTGGCCAGAAAGAGGAAGAAGAAATGCAACTGAACAAAAAAGCTTGGGGGTGGGGAAACTGAGGTCTTCCAAAGCCATTATCTTTGCAAAATGAAATTATAGCCTTTTTTTTTTTTTCCCCATCCTGGAACTCAGCACATTATCTGGACATCAAAGATGTCAATCAGAGGCAGGCCTGGGGGAGGGGGACCCTACTGAGCAGGTTCCCCAAGCTATGGCTCCTGCAAGCTGTGCTTAAAAAAAAAAAAAAAAAAAAAAAAAAAAAAAAAATCCTAGTGCTACAAGCAGGGAACTGATACAGAGAACAATTCATTTTAGTCACGATCTTTCTGTGGGTAACTCGAAAACATCCCCCTCTTCTAATAAACATTCCTAGGGGCCCTCTTTTGTCCTCATTTCACTCCGGGTCGCAACATTTTTTTGTTGTTGTTAAAGAGGGAAAAGCCCATTACCAGCAGGCATCTAGTTCATTCTCTCTGTAAATTTTTTTCGTGGCTGAAGTGGGAAGGAGGCAGGGAAGGGAAGGAAGAAAGGAGGGCAAAATCAAAGCTCAGGCTTTGTGGTCTGCTCCAACACGGAGTGAGCCAAATAACAACAAAAAAATCCAATCAGAACAAAAACATCCACAGGTGCGGCCCGCTCGCGCCCCGCCCGCCGGCCCGGACGCCCAACAGGTGCCTCCGGGCCCCGCCCGCTGTCGCAGGAGCCTCGGGTCGCCACAAAGTAGCCGCCCGCGCAACAGTGTCCAGGCCCGCCCGTACTCACGGCCGCTCGGCGGTCCGCGCCCCGGCCCGCAGCGCCCATCCGGCCCGGGCCCCGGTCAGCGCGGGCTCGGCTCTCAGGCGGCGCCGGCGCGGCCCGGGACGCGCTGCGGCCGTTGGCGCCTCCGCAGGGCGCGAGGCATCCTCCCGCCGCCGCCCCGCGGGCAGCCTGCCCTTTGTTTTGGAGCCGCGGCCCCGCCGCGCCGCCGTTAACGGCCTCGGAACGCGGCGTCGGCCAATCAGCGCGCCCCCCCGCCCGCGCTCCGCCCCGTGCCCCGCCCCTCCCGCGCGTTCCCTCCCCGCGCGCTCCGCGCCCCGGAGCTGGACCCGCTCGCACTCGACCGGGCTGGGCGGGGGCGCACGTGCCGCGGGGCGCGCCGCGCTCCCATTGGCCGGCCTGCCGAGCGCGGCCTCGGAGCCAGCCTATGAGGGTTGAAGGGCCTAGGGGCGGGGCCCTGCGCGGAGGGGCGGGCCCTGGGGCGGGCTCAAGGAGGATCGCAGTGCGCAAGCGCGGTCTGTTCTGAACTTGGGTGTTCAGCCCACGGTCTTCGCTCGCAGGCTTCCCCCGCGGTGGGGAGCCCGCGGGCCACTCGATCTCTCCGCACGCCTGGGTCGGCTCATGGACGTCAGGGCCGCAGCTTCCGGAGCCGAAGCGGGGCTCATGGGTCGGCCGTGCGCAGGACTTGGGCTTCCCTGGCTGGACCACTCGCAGACTCGGTTCCCAGAATACGGGGTCCTCCGCGCTCGCCCACTCCATCCTCCTCATCAGTCACTCTGCCTGAGAACCTCTGCATCTGGCTTTATGCTCCAGATCGGATTCGACAGGAAGCTCCATACTCCACGTGGCCCTCCTGGCCCCCCCAGGCAGCCCATCCCATCTTCATGTCCACACCCCATCCCTCTATGACTCTCAAGTCATTATTTTTTTGGCCCCACAGCTTTCCACTATAGGTTGTTTCTTAAGTTACATAATTTTTTAAAAACCACGGTGTTGAGGTCACAATGTATATAACATTTTTATAAATAGCCTTCTTTAGATCTTGTTTCTTTTTTGCAATGCAGTGTATCTGTAAAGATCTCTCAGCGTCTTTGGATGTGCATCTGATTTATTACCGTACTTAGAAGGTCTCTGGATACTATCCATTTGTCAGAACTCAGCCATTCTCCTGGCAATGTCTCCAGCTCCCCCTCTTTTACAAACCTGGCTGCAAAGGGGGAACTCATGATTGTTTTTAAGATGCACTTTTCAGAGGAGTGTTAGCAACTCTTCATTAACTGTTAAGTCTTTCATAGCTTCTATTTCCAACTTTCAGATCTTCAGTTTGCAACTGAGTGTAGGGGGGCTCCTTTCTCTTGTAAAATTTAGAGATTCCTTAGATTGTCTTAAATATTATGCTTTTGTTGTTTTTGCTACAGCAAGTATCTTAGCCTGTCCTCTATTGAAAAAAAATCCCAATTTTTATGTGAGTCAACGTTTATGTAATTTTGTATCTTGCTTCGAGAAGGGGCATTTTACTCTTACTGCAGTTTTTAATGAATGATTTTAGTGGCTGCAGAATTTTGAATTTAACATATCCAAATAACTATGTGCTCATTAGGCACGTTGATGATTTCTGCTCCATTTCTTTGGATTCCTGCATTCTTGGAATATTTTTGCACCAGATTTCCTATTGTGCTTGGCATTGTGGTTCCTAGCTTCATCCTCAGAAATACATCTTTTCCTTAAAATCTAAGGGATTGATGCATGTGATGCAGGTGAATCCTGTACCCTGGCCTGTGAGCTCACTGCCCCCTCTCCTGCAAGAATTTTGCCCTATGCATGATCCCCAGGATGGATCCCTTTCCTGACCACTGACCAGTGCCTTTTAAATGTTTTTAACTATGACCACAGTAAAGAATACATTTTATGGGTACAAAGTTTCTATGAGAAATTTGGAGGGTAGTGTGGATGACTGCACAACAATGTAAATGTATCAATGCTACTGAACTATACACTTAACAGTTAAAATGGAAAATTTAAAGCTTTAAAAACCCATTTTACATTATAATCTAGTACACATACGTATGAAAAAGTTTCACGATTTAAGACGTAGTCTTGTCTTGTGTAACGCCGGAACACTGTTCTTTTCAGTTTTATTTTTATTGATGACATCCTGCATGTGACTCTCTATGTGATTTCACAGGCTATCAACCTTGGCCTGTGGTCTGCCACCTGCTGCATGGTCCCTGTTGTCACCACCCTCCAGAAGCCCACTCTGGGCTACAACACTGTGCTCTCTGGCCCTCTCCTGTTAGGAGGACCACGGCTGCCTTCACCAGCACTGGGAGCCACACAACTCCCTGTCTTCACCACCTACCCACCGGTGGCTCTTCTCCTCCTTTTGTTCACTTCCCTTGAGCACCTTTCTCACATCACAGACTTGCCCAGTGAACCCCAGTCCTGGGTAAATGTGACTCTCTGTGCTACAGCTGGAGAGATGCTTTCCCTTGGGGTGACCACTTTCTAGGGCAGAACTGTCCTCCTGACAATCCTACCCTTGCCTGCCTGCTGTGGCCATTCAGATTTCTGCCTTCCTGGAAGATAATCCTACACCAGCCCCTGCCCTCTGCCTGTGCTAGCTCTGTGTCCTGCTTTACTGAAGACATCAGCATCAGCAGGAGTGTTTCTCACTGCTTCCACCCTAAACCTTCCACTGGCCCACTCCCACCACCATGCACACATTGCTCTGTCCTCTAAGACCTGCATGTCATTGGCGCATCGGGTCTACCCCACCCCACATGCTAGCTGGTCTGCTTCAGTCACAGCACCCTCTTTCTCCTGCATCCTCAGTCTCTGCTTTATTGGGCTGTCCCATCAGGATGGGAGACGTGGTGTCATCTCCATATCCATTCTCTCCATCATCATGCTTCTCTCTAATTCTTCAAGAGCAAAACTGCTCAGGAGCAGCTCGGCTGGGCTCCTCCCCACTCTTGGGCTCCCTCCACTCCACCTGTTCCTTGCCAGAACTCACATCCAGGTTCAGCCAAATCTCCGTGGTGGTCAGGCAGCACTTCACACCACCTGATGTCTCCCAGGGTGTGCCTCAGCACGGACCCCCAGCCCCCAAATCGTAGGCTTCCAAGTCCATATGCCCACTCTGAACCACCCTTGGAGCTCTAGGGGACACCTCAAAGCCAGGGCACCCTCAATCGAGCCACAGCTATCACCACCTCAGTAAAAGGCACAGCCAAACTTCCAGGACAGCCAAAACCTCTGAGCCCCTCACCTCGGGTCTCCCCATCATGCCCCACAGTGGGCCCTCAGAAAGTCCCTCTCCTGCCACCAGTGCCTGACACTGGGGCCACTCTTCTCTCTCATGATGATGACTGCCACAGCTTTGTCTCCTTACTCCTCACACGCTGACTCTTTAAGAACAAAAGCCAGACCTGTCTCTCGTCAAAAGCCTCCAGGAGCTTTCCATTGCACTCAGACTAAAAAACAAAGTACTTCCAATGGCCCCCCAAAACTTGGCACCTCCCTGTCCCTCTCGATTTCCTACTTTAACCCCAGCATTTGGCCAACTACAACATTCAGAGGGAACAATCCCCACAGGACCACCTCCACTTCTGACACCAATGGCGCGTTTGGGAGTCCCCAAGTGGACCCTTAGCCAAGGTTGACAATTTTCTGGAGGGACTCACAGCTCTTTACTCACGGTTACAGTTTACAGCACAGGAAGGATGCTGATTAAGACCAGCTGCAGGAAAAGCACCCAGGGATTGGTCTAGGAGAGCATCAGACTTGAGGGGTGAGCTGCCTTCTGTCCTTAGAGCCGCACACAACCCTCCTCTCAGCGCCCGTGAGGGATGGCCCACACGGTGCTGCCGACAGGGAAGTTCTTCAGGGCCAGGTGCTCAGAGCTTTTACTGGAGTTCATTGCACAGGTGTGATTAATTGAGTGTCCTCCTAGTGATCTCACTCTGCAGCCCCCTCATCACAACATTGGTCTTTCTTGTGTGTTCAGTTCCAGCCCGAATATAATCTGTGCCACATCCCTACTTGAAATCTCATTGTTAGGCTATTAGAAGCCACCACCACCACCACCACCACCCCCAAACAGGCACTCTTGGTAGAGCTTAGTAACCGCCTCCCCAAAGCAGAAGGCAAATGGCACTCTTTGGGGATGAGATTAAATTCTTCCCGACAACCTCCCCTTGCTTACTACTCTTCAGACACACCACCTCCTTGCCTCCTCTTCTTGGGGACTCTGTGCTTGCTGTCCCTTCCTCTGGAAGGCCCCTTTCTTCAGGATTCTGCTCAAATGTGTCCTCACCAGAGAAGCAGTATTCTCCAGGCTCGGCGGACCAGAAGCTCCTACCCACCACTCCCTCTCCCTCCTCACCCAGCTTTGATTTTCCTCTTCAGCAACCCCAGCCACCACCACCACAACTGGCCTGTGTTTTCTTCTGTTTGGGTTATTGTCCGTCTCTCTCACCAGGATGTGTGCCAACTGAGGGCAGGGTCCGGGTTTGTCCTCAGCTGTATCTGCAATGCTTGCAACATAATTTGTTGAATGAGCCTCTCCTGCAGGACGACTGAAGTGTAAATGAGTTCTAAGATGCTCAGCTCTTTTGCTTGGGCTGCCCAGGGCACCAGAAGACCAGTGCACCAGAACCCCAGTGCACCGGAAGTGCACCACAGAGGAGAAGGAATGAGAGAGTCCATGAGAACCTGGTGCACCATGACTCAGTGCCTTGGTGCTCAATGGTGTTGTACACCTGCTGCCAGCAAGCCTGCTTGGTGATTACGGACTCAAGCCCACAAAGGTGATGGATCAGGCTATACTTATCAAAGGTGGAATGCAGTATGGGATCCAGGACACTGCAGTTGTCTAACTGCCCATGGGAGGCTCTCCAGACCCATGTGTGGACACAGTGGTGTGTTTGTGATCACGTGCTGGAGTTGGACCCACACAGGCTCTCACATACAGAGATGGTTATGGGGTAGGGTACTGTCCACGTCCCTGGAGGATCCGGTCTAGCCAGTTGTTACACACTAAATTGCGTCCCTCCAAATGTGACTGTATCTGGAGATAGCCTTCAAATAGGTGATTAAGTCAAAATGAGGTCATTAGGAAGGTGCCTTGATCCAGTCTGACTGGTGTCCTTATAAAAGGAAATCAGTTCACAGACACATACAGGGATGACCCACCATGTGAGGACACAGGGAGAGGGTGACTGTCCATTGACACACCCAGGAGAGAGGCCTCAGAAGTAACCAAAGCTGCCAACACCTTGATCTTGAACTTGCAGCCTCTAGAACTGTGAGACAGTAATCTCTGTTGTTGAGGCCACCTGGCCTGTTATTTTGACAGCCCTAGGCAAGCACATACGCTGGGGTTGGGAGTAGCAAGACACCAAAAGTAGGGTGCCTGGCTGGCTCAGTCGGTAAAGTAGGCAACTCTTGATCTCAGAGTCATGAGTTCAAGCTCCACGTTGGGTATAATGCTCAGTTAAAAAAAAAAAAAAAAAAAGCACCTAAAACAGTCTTCCTAAAGGGTCCTCTAGGCTGCTTTCTGTCCCCAAATCCTGCCTAGACACCTTGGGTTGGCCAGGCTGAGCAGCTTGCCTAGGGATGACTTCAAAGCAGGCTGGCAGCTTACCATGCAGCAAACAGGGAGACTCACCTCCCAGCCCCAGGGCCCTCCATGGCCAAGTGAGGGGATGCAAGTCTCTCTGTAGCTCCTTGGGGTTAAAAATTCTCTGATTTGCTGATAAGTTTCCTTTATGAGATCCAAGCCCATTAGGAAGGGTGCAGTTGCTGTTGGCATGGCAACCACAAGCCATCTTTGGTTCTTTCCAAATTAAAAAATTCCCAGCTTCAGGGCTGAGGAGAGCAAGATGTAAAAGAGGAGATGAAATTAAGTTACTGATGGAAGACGTTGCCATGGCATCGTGCTGTCCTTGGAGTCTGCCAGCTGCCACTGTGATTTCTTCATTCTTCGTGCAGAGGAAGGAGTCCAAGAGACGATGAAGAGCAGCCTCCCACAGTGAGGGAGAAAAAGTATATGTTATGATTAGAAATAGTAACTAATGATGGGAATTTATATTTTAAGAGTAACTATCCATCTAACATACAGGGTTTCTCAAAATGTAAACAGATCACCTGAATTTGTTCAAAAGGGTTTGCTGAAAGGCAGCATGTCTGAGGTGGGTCCTGAGATTCTGCATTCTGATTTTTTTATTGTGGTAGCATATATAGATAACATAAAATTTACCCTCTTAAACGAGAGATTCTGGGGCACCTGGGTTGCTCAGTCAGCTAAGCATCTGCCTTTGGCTCAGGTCATGATCTTGGGGTCCTGGGATTGAGCCCCACATCAGGCTCCCTGCTGCACTGGAAGCCTCATTCTTCTTCTCCCACTCCTCCTGCTTGTGTTCCCTCTCTTGCTCTGTCTCTCCTTGTCAAATAAGTAAATAAAATCTTGGGGGCACCTGGGTGGCTCAGTGGGTTGAGCCTCTGACTTCAGCTCAGGTCATGATCTCAGGGTCCTGGGATTGAGCCCTCAGTTGGGCTCTCTGCTCAGCGGGGAGCCTGCTTCCCTCACTTCCTCTGCCTGTCTCTCTGCCTACTTGTGATCTCTGCCTGTCAAATAAATAAATAAAATCTTCAATAAATAAGTAAATAAATAAAATCTTAAAAAAAAAACAAAGATTCTGCATTTCTAACAGTCTCCCAGTGATGGTGATACAGTGGGTCTGTGACCTACGTTTTGCACATTAGCCTTTTTAGAGCCTTTCTTTGTACCAGAGCTTGAAGTAGGTGGCAGGCGTACCAAAATGAGCAAGACACACAGTGTGCTTTTCCAGGAACTTTCTGGCAAGTGGACAAGAGAAGGGGCAATGTCATTTCAGAGGACCAGACTGAAAACTGTCTGATTTACAAGTGGGTCTGGGATTTGCATGCTGGAAGATCAAATTGTGGGGGTGGGGATAGTGACATGAAGACTCTGGTAACTGCTGTATTGACTTGCAAGTTTGCTAGACCATTCCCTAAAGAAGGGCATGAAGGCTATTTGTCTTCTTTTTGGGATTTCAAATAGTGCTGGTACAAACACCTTTGTCCACGTGGCTGCTCTCTCTTGGATTATTGTCTAGGGAACAAAAAAATCCCTCCCCCCAAATCCCAGTAATGGTATTACTGAGTCAAAACACGTCTGACTGGTTCATCACATTTGCCAGATTTCAGTGTATTCATTTACAGCACTATTAGCAATGCCAAAGGACACATGTTTCCTTACAACTTCACATTTGGCTTTTATAATTTTGCTTTTTCTAAAAACAGATGCACAAACAAACAAAACAAAAAACTCAGAAAGCCTATAGGTTATACACAAACTGGCACTTCACCTTCTATTTTTTTTTTTTTTTTAAGATTTTTATTTGGAAAAAAAAAAAAGATTTTTATTTGGGGCATCTGAGTGGCTCAGTTGGTTAAGCATCTGCCTTCAGTTCAGGTCCTGGGATGGAGCCCCACATTGGGCTCCCTGCTTTTTCCTCTACCTCTGCCCATGTCCCCTGCTTGTGCTTGCTCCTTCTTTCAAATAAATCAGTGAAATCTTTCTTTCTTTCTTTCTTTCTTTTAAAGATTTTTATTTATTTATTTGAGAGAGAGACAGTGAGAGAGAGCATGAGAAGCGAGAAGGTCAGAGGGAGAAGCAGACTCCCCATGGAGCTGGGAGCCTGATGCGGGACTCGATCCTGGGACTCCGGAACCGTGACCTGAGCCGAAGGCAGTTGCCCAACCAACTGAGCCACCCAGGCGCCCTATA
>NC_081564.1:27807269-27814316 GCF_022355385.1 Mustela nigripes | reverse complement strand
TTTAAAGATTTTTATTTATTTATTTGAGAGAGAGACAGTGAGAGAGAGCATGAGAAGCGAGAAGGTCAGAGGGAGAAGCAGACTCCCCATGGAGCTGGGAGCCTGATGCGGGACTCGATCCTGGGACTCCGGAACCGTGACCTGAGCCGAAGGCAGTTGCCCAACCAACTGAGCCACCCAGGCGCCCCCAGTGAAATCTTTCAAAACAGATTTTCATTTATTTGAGAGAGAGAGAGCGCAGGAGTAGGGGGTGGAGAGGGGTGGGAGAAATGAGAAGGACACTCCCCACTGAGCAGGAAGCCAGCCTGAGCAGGGTCTCAATCCTGGGACTCTGGGACCATGACCCTAGCCGAAGGCAGACAACACCCAACTGACTAAGCCACCCAGGTGCCTCACATTTCATCTTTAATTTGCATTTTCTGATTTCTAATGGCACTGGATTTTTTTTTTTTTTTCATGCAAGCAGATAATATTTTTTGATTAACAGTTGGGAATGAGGCAAGGTTTTTGTATTTCTAGGATTTTTTTATATTTTGGAAAATAGATTTTATTACTGGTCACCCATGGCAGATGTGTCCCAGCTCCTATGGTTACCCCCCACTGTTGTCCACATTGACCTGTGTTAAAATCAGAGGCAGAGCTATTTCTGAATAGTTTTCTCCAACACCACCTGCGGAGTGAACACTTGTCTAGACACACTTGTTAGAAAGGCATTGCGGAGCAAGCACAAATGTAGGAAAGGCCTTCAGGTTAAGCTTTAACACATAGGGAACTCGGGATCCCTCCTGCCCTCGAAAGCAAGAAAAAAGCTGCAGAAAACTGAGAATCAAGGATCTCTTCTTAGACCGAGCAGAGAACTGAGGTCAGGGGGCAACACCTCCTCCCTCAAACTGTAGACTCAGGCAAAGACAGAGTATCCCAACTCACCAGTACAGGAGCAGGCTCCCAGGAAGTGGTAGGAACATCTACATGACTGCTTAAATGGTAATGTTCATGAAATGCTGGAGGCTGAGCAAGAACTAGCTTGAGAATTAGAAACTCACCCTCAGTGAACCAGTCAAAGGGGGGGCAGGGAAGCACACTCTTCCACGTCTTACCTCCAAGGAGCCCCAGCAGGTCCTCACAGTGAAGACTGGAACAAAATTCTTTTGTGTTTGATGCAAGGGAGAGGGGACATGTGATCATTTGAAATATGCCCAGATCGGGGCGCCTGGGTGGCTCAGTGGGTTAAAGCCTCTGCCTTCGGCTCACGTCATAATCCCAGGGTCCCAGAATCGAGCCCCGCATTGGGCTCTCTGCTCATCGGGGAGCCTGCTTCCCTTCCTCTCTCTCTCCCTCTGCCTGCCTCTCTGCCTACTTGAGATGTCTGTCTGCCAAATAAATAAAATTAAAAAAAAAAAGAAAAGAAATATGCTTAGATGGTTTATTCTACACACACACACACACAGAGTCCAGCCCATGACAGAGACAACTTCCCCAGAGCCTCATCCAACATGGCGACTCCAGCCCCCTGTAGCCTTTGTCTTACCCAGGGAGGCAAAAGAGCCCCGAGAAGCAGCCCTTGTGAGAATCACGGGCGCGGCCACAAGGCCACAAGAAGACAGACCTAATCATCTGATCCTGGGACAACTCCCCTCCCTCTGTCTTCCAGCCCCAAGCAGGGCTCCTGTTTCTAAGAGAGTTGGCAGCTGTAACAACTGTTACAAGGCTGATTCTTCACAAATCCGTGTGTCATCCCTGCACAGGGGTCATGCTGATCTCTGTTGCCATTCCAACCTTTTGTTTGTTTGTTTTTAAAGATTTTATTTATTTATTTGACAGACAGAGATCACAAGCAGGCAGAGAGGCAGGCAGAGAGAGAGGGGGAAGCAGGGTCCCCACTGAACAGGGAGCCCGATGTGGGGCTCAATCCCAGGACCGGGAGACCATGACCTGAGCTGAAGGCAGAGGCTTAACCCACTGAGCCACCCAGGCACCCCTAACCTTTTTTTTTTTTTTTTTAAGATTTTATTTATTTATCTTGAGAGAGAGAGAGAGAGAGAGAGAACAGGGGGAGGGGACAGAGGCAGAGGGAGAGAATTTTGAGCAGACTCCCTGCTGAGTGCAGAGCCCAGTGAAGGGCTTGACCCCATACCCCTGAGATCATGACCTCAGCTGATATCAAGAGTTGGATGCTTAACCAACTGAGCCACCCAGCTGCCTGGTGTCGTTCCAGTCTTAACACATGTGTTGCCTAAGTGAATACCAGTGCAAGACTGACTCCACCAAAGCAGTTTCTAGAGACATCCAAAGACCACAGAGGAAACATAAACAAGGACACGAGAGGAAACCTCAGCCTCTGAGCCTAACTCCTCACCAGAAAAACATATAAACCTCTCATTAAAGCGCTATCACAGTTACTCAACATCTGTTTGAAATTTGACAAAAACTACAAGCTTGTGAAAAAAAAGGCACTGTCTGAAGGGAGAAGGCAAGCCTCAGACCCGGGCTCAGCTATGGCAGAGATGTTGGCATTATTGGCAGGAATTTAAAGATTTTATTATTTTATTTTATTTTATTTTTTTAAGAAAATTTTTATTTATTTGACAGAGAGAGAGAGAGCAAGAGCGCATAAGCAGGGAGAGCAGCAGTGGGAGAGGGAGAAGCTGGTTCCCCACTGAGCAGCGATCCCGATGCAGGACTCGATCCCAGCACCCTGGGATCATGACCTGAGCCAAAGGCAGACACTTAACCAACTGAGCCACCTAGGTGCCCCAAGATTTTATTTTATGAGTAATCTCTATACCCAACTTGGGACTTGAACTCACAACCCCAAGACTAAGAGTTACCTGCTCTTCCTACTGAGCCAGCAGTATGCCCCCTTGTATGGGGAATTTAACACAACCATGGTCCATATGCTAAGGGCTCTAACAGAAAAAGTGGGCAACATGCAAGAATAGATGGGTAATGTAAGCAGAGAGATGGAAACTCTAAGAAAGCATCAAAAAGAAGTGGTAGAAATTTTTAAAAAATTTAACAGAAATGGAGAATGGCTTTGGTGGGCACATAGGTGGGCCAGGCACAGCCAAGAAAAGAATTCATGAACTTGAAGATATGTCACTAGAAACCTTCTAAATGAAAATGCAAAGGGAAAAAAAAAAGTTAAAACAACAACAACAACAATGTCCAAGGACGGCAGGATGATTACAAAAGATGCCGCATATACAGAATGGGAGTTCTGGAAGAAGATAGGAGCAGAAGAAACATTTAAAGGAATAATGGCTGACACTCACTGCCCACATCGTGTGGTGTCAGTGGTGACGGATGTGTGACTCTGAGGCGCGGGCACCCACCGCAGCCGTTCTGGGCCCAGTGAGCACACACTCACTCTTGGGGACAGAGGCTGAATAACCAGCCCCCCTTCACAGGCAGTGGTGTGGGGGTGGGCACCAGCCTCAGGGTGCCTCATCAGTGGGTTCAGGTACCAGGCACTCTGGGCTTTGTGGCTGAACCAGTGTGAGCCCCAAGTATGTCCACAAGCTCTGGTGGCATGGCTGGTGTGCTCACGATTTGCCTTCTGAGAAATGTCCACTAACAGTATGCAGGAATGTGTAGCTGAACAGAATAGGGCCCCGTGCCCCCAAAATCCATCAGGCATCCTGGGTCCCTTCTCTGCATGAGCCCACAGTATGGATGCCTCACAGGAACAGGACATAGGAAGGGACAGATAGGTCCATAGAGGCTGCAGGTGGGAGCCCAAATCCCCTCTGCCAGAGGTCAGCATGGCTGCTAACGGATGGTGAGCTCTTGTCCTCAGCACAGAAATGAGTTTCCCATAAGTGAGATAAGATGTTTACAAAGTGGTATTTGTGAACTCATTTTTGCAAGAAGATAAGTGCTGGGAGGGGTGCCTGGCTGGTTCAGTTGGTGGAACACGTGACTCTTGATCTGGGGGATGTAAGTTTGAACCCCACTTGTGTGTAGAGAATACTTAAAAATAAAACCTTTTAAATAAATGATTTATTTATTTATTTATTTGACACAGAGAGAGAGAGAACATAAGCACGGGGAGTGGGAGAGGGAGAAGCCGGCTTCCTGTTGAGCAGGGAGCCCAACGCGGGGCTCTATCCCGGGACCTGGGATCATGACCTGAGCCAAAGGCAGATGCCGTGCCCCTTAAAAATAAAATCTTAAAAAAAAAATAAAAGTGCTGCGAAAAATGAAGTGGGGCCCTGGCTTCCCAGAAGGTAGTGTGAGTGCCTCGGTGTGTCTCTATCACGGAAAAAAACAAAACAACAACAAAAAACCGAAACACTAACTCTCCAAAATAACAGCAAAAAACAGAGAATATTGCAGAATTAATGGCAGAAACCAAACCACAAATTCAGCAATTTTTTTTTAATTTTATTCATTTGACAGATAGAGATCACAAGTAGGCAGAGAGGCAGGCAGAGAGAGGAGGAAGCAGGTTTCCCGCTGACGTGGGGCTCCATCCCAGGACCCTGAGATCATGACCCGAGCCGAAGACAGAGGCTTAACCCACTGAGACACCCAGGCGCCCCGAAATTCAGCAATCTAGACAACACTCAGCAGCACAGCCCATCTAGGCATATTCAAACTGCAGGAAACCAAAGACAAAAGGACAACCGGAAAGAAGCCACAAGAAAACAAAAACAAAACCAAAAACCCCCAGCTCACCTACAGAGAAATAACGATGAAAATCACCTCAGATTTCTTGTCTGAAACCATGCAAGCAAGGAGTGAGAGGGAGTAGAATATTTAAAAAGGTGGGGCAGCTGGGCGGCTCAGCCGGCTGACTCTTCAGCTGACTCTTCATTTCGGCTCAGCTCATGATCTCAAGGCCATGAGATCAAGCCCTGTGTTAGGCTCATGCTGGGCATAGAACCTGCTTAAGATCCTCTCTCTCTCTTAAAAAAAAAAAAAAAAAAGGCTTATGTAGAGCTGAAATTCCGACCTAAATAATTTTCCTTTCCTCTGAAGAACTTCTTTTAACATTTCTGGCAAAGCTCTACTGGCAATAAAATTTTTATTTTAAAAAATACTTTTAAAAAAAGTATTTGTTTTAAAAAATATTTTAAAAAATACTTTTATTTATTTAATTCAATCAATTAAGTAAATAATAAATAATAATAAATCAAATAAATAATAAATAATTAATTTAATTAATTACATAAATAACAAGTGATCATTAATTAAATTAATGAATAATTAATTTAATTAAATACTAAATTAATTAATTATTAAATAAATTAATCAATTTATTTCTTATCTTTAAAGATTTTATTTATTCATTTGAAAGAGAGAGCGAGCATGAGCAAGGGGAAGGGCAGAGGGAAGAGGGAGAAGCAGGCATCCTGCTGAGCAGGGAGCCTGTCATGGGGAATGATGCCCAGACCCTGTGATCACGACCTGAGCCAAAGGCAGATACTTAACTAACTGAGCCACCCAGGCTCCTCTTTTTTTTTTTTTTTAATATTTTATTTATCTTATTTGACAGAGAGAGAGACACAGCAAGAGAGGGAACACAAGCAGGGGGAGTGGGAGAGGGAGAAACAAGGTTTCCTGGTAAGCAGGGAGCCTGATAGAGGGCTGGATCCCAAAACTCTGGGATCATGACCTGAGCAGAAGGCAGACGCCCAATGACTGAACCACCCAGGCCACCCTAAAATTTTTTTTCAAGTAATGTGGAGCTCAAATTCATGACCCTGAAATCAAGTGTCCACACTCTTATCAACTGAAACAGCCTGGGGCCCTGAATTCCTTCAGCTTTTGCCTAAGAAAGTATTTCTCCATTTTTGAAGGATACTTTCACTGAATACAAAATCCTAGGTTTGGTGGTATTTTGTTTGTTTGTTTTCTTTCAATATGTTTTTTTTTTTCTTTAAAGATTTGATTTATTTATTCGACAGAGAGAGATCACAAGTAGGCAGAGAGGAAGGCAGAGAGAGGAGGAAGCAGGCTCCCTGCTGAGCAGAGAGCCCGATGCGGGACTCGATCCCAGGACCCTGAGATCATGACCTGAGCCGAAGGCAGTGGCTTAACCCACTGAGCCACCCAGGCGCCCTCTTTCAATATGTTTAACAGAAATAGTGTGAAGGGACACCCTTGCCTTGCCTTGTTCCTGACTTTGGGGAAACACATAGCTTCTCATCATTAATAATGTTACCTCTAGGTTTTGTTGGTTTTTTTTTTTTTTTTTTTTTTGGTCATTTAATTGTAGTATAGTTGACACACACCTGTGTTTTTGTAGACATTCTTTGTCAAATTGGGAAAGTCCCCTTTATTCCTACTTTGCTGAGATTTTATGAGCAAAGGTGTTGGATTTTGCCATATGCTTCTGCATCCATTGGTATGATCATGTGATTTTTCTTCTTTAGTTTGTTGATATGATGGATTACATTGATTTCCTAATGTTGAACCAGTCTTGCATACCTGAAATAAATCCTATCTGGTCATGGAGTGTAATACTATTTTAATTTTTTAAAGATTTTTTAAAGTAATCTCTACATTTAATGTGGGACTCGAACTTAACAACCCTGAGATCAAGAGCCACATGCCCCACCGACCAAGCCAGACAGGCTCCCCTATAATTCTTATATGTTGTTGGATTTTTTTTTTCTAATATTTGTTGAACATTTCTGCACTTACGGTCATGAAAGATAGCTTTTTTTCTTGCAACATCTTTGCCTGATTTTGGTACATTAGGGTAATGCTGGCCTCATAGAATCAGGTGTGTTCCCTCTGAAGAGGCTGTAGAGAAATCATTTCTTCCTTTAATTGTATGTGTCTGATGCAATCATGCACCAAAGGGTAGGTATTACCTGAATGAGATGAAAATTTACATCTACAGGAAAATGTGCAGACGGTTTACAGCGGCTTTATACATAATTCCCCCAGAGGAAACCACCAAGATGCCCTTTATAGGTGAATGGGTAAACAAACTGTGGAATGCCTATACAATGTAGCATTATTCCAAGATGAAAAGAAATGTGCTGTCATAAACACAGAGGAGAGGGTGGTTACCAAGGGCTGGGGGGTGGGAGAGAG
>NC_081564.1:27757931-27806769 GCF_022355385.1 Mustela nigripes | reverse complement strand
GATCACAAGTAGGCAGAGACACAGGCAGAGAGAGAGAGAGGAGGAAGCAGGCTCCCCGCTGAGCAGAGAGCCCGATGCGGGACTCGATCCCAGGACCCTGAGATCATGACCTGAGCCGAAGGCAGCGGCTTAACCCACTGAGCCACCCAGGCGCCCTATTCCCCAAATTCTTGTAACCCAAAATAGCTTTTGCTTTGAGCCAAAACCAAATAAAGAGGAACATTTAAAACACACACACAAAATAACTAAAAGGAACCAGGGCTCCCTGGAGAAATGGCTGCTCTAAGTCTGGGACAGGGAACATACTATAAGCCTGGAGCGTCCAGTGCCAAAAAGTAAGGAATTGCTCAAAATTAGTGGGGACATGTCACAGAGGCTCCCGTTAGAAAACTCAGGACAACTTGAACATCAAATACAGAACGGTAGGTATGGAACTAAAGCCAATGAATAAGATAACCATGAATTAATAAGTGGAGAGAACTGAAACAAAGAGGGAATGACAGAGCTACAAAATTATCAACAGATGGTAAAAGTAGTGGTTCAAAGTATGATGAAGAAGATAACTTCTATAACCTTGAAGTATTTCCCCACTAATTTCTAATTTAACAATAATCTAATCTATTAATCTAATAATAATTATTACCATATTTAACTATAACTATCACCGCTATATGTATATGGTAAGAGAACCAGAGGATATCACTGAACCAAAATATCAACATGAACTTCACCAATACGGACATTAACCATGCCTCCTGATACAACACACTGAAAACAAAATATAGTTTTTGTGGTAGTCATGCCCAGAATACATGACATAAAACTGAGTTGCATGAGCACCTGGGTGGCTCAGTGGGTTAAGCCTCTGCCTTCGATTGGGTCATAATCTCAGGGTCCTGGGATCGAGCCCCACATTGGGCTCTGGGCTTGGTGGGAAGCCTGCCTCCCTCTCTCTCTCTGCCTGCCTCTCTGCCTACTTGTGATCTCTCTCTCTGTCAAATAAATAAATAAAATCTTAAAAAAACCCAAAAAACAGAAAACCGGAGGTGCATTCTACAAAACACTATTCTAAGGAAATATATGCTGAAATGCTTAGGGATAAAGGGGCCCATCTATAATTCACTCTCAGAAGATTCAAAGGAAAAAAAAAATCTACACACGTATACAGAGAGAATGAAACAACAAACAAGACAAAGAATAAAGAACTGCTGAGCCTGAATCTCAGGTGAAGGATATACAGAAGTTCTAGCCAGCAGTTCTCCCAGGTGGTCCAGAGCCCCAGTGGCTTCCCTCTAAGGATCTGAGAGGTGACACTACTTTTGTACTACTAAGGTGTTTTCCTTTCCATTTATTCTCTCACAAGTGCACTAGAAATTTTTCCAGAGGCTATACAGCATGTGACAACACTGTCCATGAAATATGACAATATCTGGAACATCTGCTTAAGTCAGTGAACTAGTATTTTCCAAAGGCTAAATATTACAAAACTATGCGTCAGTGAATGTAAGGTAGCCAAAGAGGTCCTTTTTTTTTAAAGTATTTTATTTATTTATTTGACAGAGACAGAGAGAGATCACAAGCAGGCAGAGAGAGACGGGGGAAGCAGGCCCCCAGCTGAGCAAAGAACCTGACGCGGGGCCTGATCCTAGGACCCCAAGATCACAACCCGAGCCAAAGGCAGAGGCTCAACCCACTGAGCCACCCAGGCACCCCTAGACCAATAGGTTTTAATAAGACTGTACAAAAAGTTCAGTGGCATGGTTTCAGACTCCACAACCAAGTTTTCATTTTGTTCATTTTCTTCACTACAATATCAACAAGGAATAGTCACAAGTAGCTAAAAAGACTACTAACATACCCCCTTTCCCAATTCTATGTGAAGACTCTTCTTCACAGACTTAAATCCAAACAACCTACTGGCCAGACTGAGTACAGAACTAGGAAAGAATTCAGCAACAGTCTATTAGGCAACATGAAATGTGAAAAATGAAAACAATGTCACTTTTCTAACTAAAATGTTTCTGTGATGGAAAATAAACATACGTTTTTATGAAAAATACTTATGTCAACAACAGTAGCTTTATTATTGTTATTTAGATATCAATACTTCTTAAAAATTTCAGTATTGGGGCACCTAGGTGGCTCAGTGGGTTAAAGCCTCTGCCTTCGGCTCGGGTCATGATCCCTGGGTCCTGGGATCGAGCCCCACATCAGGCTCTCTGCTCGGCAGCGAGCCTGTTGCCCTTCCTCTCTCTCTGCCTGCCTCTCTGCCTACTTGTGATCTCTGTCTTTCAAATAAATAAATAAAATCTTAAAAAAATTTTTTTTCGTATTAATTTCCATATAGTAAATACTGATGGATATAATGCACATAAACAAATCTTGCTTCGGGTCTTTGATACTTTCTTTTTTCTTTTTTAAAGATTTACCTTTTTGGGCGCCTGGGTGGCTCAGTGGGTTAAAGCCTTTGCCTTCAGCTTGGGTCATGATCCCAGGGTCCTGGGATCGAGCCCTGCATCAGGCTCTCTGCTCAGCGGTGAGCCTGCTTCCTGCACTCTCTCTGCCTGCCTCTCTCCCTTCTTGTGATCTCTGTCAAATAAATAAATAAAATCTTAAAAAAAATTTATCTTTTTAAAATATTTTATTTATTTATTTGACAAAGAAAGACACAGTGAGAGAGGGAACACAAGCAGGGGGAGTGGGAGAGGGAGAAGCAGGCTTCCCACTGAGCAGGGAGCCTGATGCCAGGCTCAATCCCAGGACCCTGGGATCATGACCTGAGTCGAAGGCAGACACTTATCGACTGAGACACCTGGAACCCCAAAGATTTATCTTAGAGAGAGAGCGTGTGAGCGAGCGGGAAGGAGGGGCAAAAGGAGATAGAGAGAGTCCTAAGCAGATGCCACATTGAGTGTGGAGTCCAATACAGTGCTCGATTCCACAAGCCACTCAGGAACCCCTAGTTTGACACTTTTTTTTAAGAGAGTGAAGGAATCTTGGGGTTCAAATGTTTGAGAACCACTGCCTTATACTTTTCTTGCAAACTGAAGATTCTATGAAAATAAAATGTTATAAATACACAGCACTCTAGCCAAAATGGGGACAATATGAGTATAGAAATAAAAAGATGATAATGGACAGGATGTATTTCATGAGTCCACAATAATGTTTTAAAAACAAAGGTAGGAGGGTGCCTGGGTGGCAGAGTCAGGTAAGCCTCCGATTCTTGATTTTGGCTCAGGTTGTGATCTCAGAGTCTTGAGACAAGCCCTGCTTTGGTCTCCCCCCTCGGCAGGGAGTTGGCTTACTCCGTCCCTCTCCCTCTGCCTGTCCCCCTGCTTGTGCACATTCTCTAAAATGACTAAATCTTT
This sequence comes from Mustela nigripes, assembly GCF_022355385.1. Classification (NCBI taxonomy): domain Eukaryota; kingdom Metazoa; phylum Chordata; class Mammalia; order Carnivora; family Mustelidae; genus Mustela; species Mustela nigripes. Next base: position 27,803,398 of record NC_081564.1, on the reverse strand, counting down.
AAAAGAAAAAAAAAAAAAAAAGGTGGGAGATAGGAAGAGAAAGAGAAAAAACAGAAAGCTCTTCATAGAAGAATGGCAGTGCATTAATGTAGAAGGAATAACACATTTGAAAAATCACCATTTTGCACCCCCCAATATAATGATAGAGGCAAGGGGTCATCATGGGGTAAATCACCAGGGTAAGACTGCTGAGAAACAGGAGCTCCATATATGTGAGTTCCAAGAATCCACGGGGTTCCTGCCAGAAAAGTGTGACCTAAACCTAATCATAAGGAACCAATCTGTACTCTGCAAAGTATTCAAGGACATGAAGAAGACAGGAAGGGCGGGAGGACCGTTGTAGAGTGAGATCATAGACTGAAAATAAAACAGAAACAGCTGTAAAGAACTTTTGGGCGGGATAACTGTGATGTCACTAAATTAATGCTATTGTCTCAGTGTGCTAAGGGTACTATGGCTGTGGGGAAAGAACACTGCTCTGTCTTTAATGAGTATTATTAGTATGGCCCAAAGGGTCTAGGAGTAAAGTCTTAGTTTATGTTGGTGAAGTATCAGAAGGTTTGACTAGACGGAAGAGAAAAGGTGGCAGAGAGGCAGGCAGAGACAGCCAGGGAAGGAGTAATAAGATATTGAAAGTTCATAAACTGAGGGAAGGGGTGTATGGGTGTTCACTGTGCTCTCAATTCTTCTACGGGTTTGAAATTGTTCTAAATTAATAAAAAGAAAAAAATAAATAGAGAACATTCTCAGGCTAGAGGTGCTGTAAATAAAAAGAATTCACACTCAGTTTTATTTTAGCTAATTCTACAAGTAAGAAGTGCTGGGCACTGTGGAGAACAGAGGTCATCCTTTTTTGGTTATTCCGCCCCCCCCGCACAGCATGCAGACAGTGGAGTCATCTCAAGTTGGGATGGAGACTGTAGGGCCACGAAGGCACCAGGATAAAAATCATACCATCTGCTCTGTTTTACAATCAGTAGGCACCACGGGCGTGCGTGCGCGCGTGCACACACACACACGCGCGCGCGCGCGCAAATGCTTCTGGTTTGGAATGCCTGTCACATGGCCAGTCCAAAGAAAGAACCTGCTATTTGGGATTATGTGTGATACAGAATTCTGAGAATCAACATGGCATTTTCTTCTTCAAAACATCTGTTACACTACAGTTTTCTTTATAATGGAATTTCTTTTAATGGAATTTTACTTTTATAACCAAACTGAACAAATGTATATCAAGAATAACTAACTGCTTTAAACAAATTCCATTTGCTCACAAAACAACTTATTGTTCATCTCAAGCCCTTCTACTATATGAAGGATGCAGGAAGAGTGTGAAGCTCACTAATTCTCTTAAAGCTTCCTGGGTCAACTTCTGGTTCCTAGATCTGAGACACAAGGCCCCATGTCTACGCTCATTGCTTTTCTTCAGGGATCTTAACATTACATTAACAGTAGATGGTGTTGAAGATCATCACGATAACATCACTCCCAGCTAATCCTTGGGCTGGACCCTGGTAATAAGTTCCTCACCCTTCCTCTAGCCTTGGAATATGTGCTCTGCCCACCGTTCCCACAGCAGCCATTTTCAAGGATGTAGCCTTGAAAGAATACGTGTTTTTGAGACTATCTGGGCTGTATACGTTACTGAGCCCAGTTAAGGGCTCTATATAAACTTTAAAGGTTTGGCAGATGAGTGCCGAGATTTACTCATGTTGTGGCTGCCCAAGACGAGCCCTGTAATAAGTTCCCTTACATATTAAGACTGCCACTACCCATCTGGAGTGGTATGCCTCTTTATTTTCTCTTTGCCCACCTAGTACTGGGGGTAGTATGCAAACCAAGAGATAGAATTAAGTTCAAAATCTCCTAATTTTGAGATATTAGATATAGAAGTATGTTGGGTCCACTTACTTTCTTAAATCTGACACTCATTCATACACTATTTGCAAATGATGTATTAAAAATACTGAATCTCAATCTCCACAGCAGCCCTCAATGATTGCCACCTGGCTCATAAACCTAAAAAAGATGTCATACTTCACTTTTTCTTGCTTTTATAAATTTATTCAATCATTTCTTACAACCAAGACACAGATATTGTTAGAAATGTTTGCCTTCCACCTGTATGCACTCTATACAGCCACTCTGAGATGCAGAGGTACATGTATCTGGAAGCAGGACTACCATACAATTTTGAAAGAATCCATAATACTTCCTATTCTTTCCATACCTACATTTTCTTCCAACTATGGTTTAATTTTGCTGAAGAGACCTTCTTCATTACCAGATAAACCTGACTTTTGTAGAACAGCCCCGGTCCACCTTCAAAAAAATACGCACTATCATAACCTGTAACAAACCCAGCCTGCACTCATCTGTGGCAGCAGCAGGTGTTAAGAGCTGCCATAGGTAGGACTTTAGAAAAGTTGACCAAGGGCTAGGACACAGACCATTTATTGTTAACAGTGAAGAGATGGGCATGCCCCCCAACTCTACAACACATCATCAGCACTACTCCAGCAGAGAGACAGAGGCCAAAACCCAGGGCCCAGAAGGTTAATGCTGAACTGGAGATTAAGGCAGCAGCTTGATTCTGGCCAGACAGGTCAAGCCTCAAGCTAGGTAGAGAGGCTTACTGCAACACATATCCAAAGTTCTTTTGCTTCTTGGTTTTCTTTTTATGAAAACCTATGATCCTTACCTTGGAATTCAACATGATTTCTGGAGCCCTGTACCAACGTGTGGCTACATACTCCGTCAGGAACCCTGTGTGATCATGGTCTGGATCTGCAACACGGGCCAAGCCAAAGTCACAGATCTAAGAGAAAAAAAATGGGACACCTTAGAGACGCTAATGAAATTAGTATCAAAACATCATAAAAATAAAAAAGATAATAGCAATAATGATGATGATAAGCAGATGCTACCATTACTATGTGGCAGAAGCTTCCCTGTTAATTCTATATGTTCATTTTTTTTTTTTTAAAGATTTTATTTATTTATTTGACAGAGACCACAAGTAAGCAGAGAGGCAGGGCAGGGGAAGCAGGCTCCCTACTGATCAGAGAGCCCGATGCAGGGCTCGTTTCCAGGACCCTGAGATCATGACCTGAGCCGAAGGCAGAGGCTTAACCCACTGAGCTACCCAGGCGCCCCTCTTTTTCTTTTTTTAAAGATCTTATTTATTCATTTGACAGAGAGAGACATAGCAAGAGAGGGAACACAAGTAAGGGAGTGGGAGAGGGAGAAGCAGGCTCCCCGCTGAGCCTGGGAGCCCTATGCGGGGCTCGATCCCAGGACCCTGGGATCATGACCTGAGCTGAAGGCAGACGCTTAACGACTGAGCCACCCAGGTGCCCCTATATACTCATTCTTATACAATCCTCACAACAACCTGGAAGGTAGTGATGACCATTCAACATGTTGGAGATGAAGAACAGGCTGGAGGACTCTGTTAAGAGGCATACTCATCTTTCATTATCTGCTTATCCCAAAGAAATCTTGCTTAGGTCACTTGACAAAAACTGTTCTGGGTAAAAATAAAGTTACCAGAAACTGCCCAGGGTCCTTTCTCGGGCCTACTCCTGCTGGTCCCTGAGGATAACACTGCTAGATCGGCTCCTTGACCTACACTTGCCTTGCTTCTCAGACTTTACTTCCTGCCATTCTTTTACCTGTTCCACAAATGTAGGTATCTCCAAAGGGTCTTTTATTTATTTATTTTTTAAAGATTTTATTTATTTGACAGAGAGAGACACAGTGAGAGAGGGAACACAAGCAGGGGGAGCAGGAGAGGGAGAAGCAGGTTTCTTGCCGCCAAGCAGGAAGCCTGATGCAGAGCTTGATCCCAGAACCTTGGGATCACGACGTGAGCCAAAGGCAAACACTTAACGACTGAGCCTCCCAGGTACCCCAACCTCCAAAAATTCTTCCCACTTTCCTCCTCTTCCATGTAGTCAAATCTACTCCCAAAGCCTTACGAAGTCTCATATGCTGAAGACGAATTTTTTTAAAGATTTTATTTGACAGAGAGAGAGAAAGGAGAGCGCAAACAACTGGGAGGAACAGCAGAGGGAGAGGGAGAAGCAGGCTCTCCACTGAGCAGGAAGCCCAATGCAGGGCTTAATCCCAGAAACAGGGGATCATAACCCCAGCCAAAGGCAGACACCCAAACGACTGAGCCACTCAGGCATCCCAAATACTTTGGTGCTACTCCAGACTCCCAAACATATGAAATTTAACTATAATATACAGTTGACTCTTGAAGAACATGGGTTTAAACTATCCAAGTCTGCTCACACATGGACTTTTTTTCAATAAAATATATTGGAAAACTTTTTGGAGATCTGCAACAATCCGAAAAAAAAAACTCACAGATTAACTGTGTAGCCTAGAAATACCAAAAAAATTAAGTTAGGTATTATTGCAGGAATACAGTGTATAATACATATGACATACAAAATATGTTAATTGACTTGATGTTGTTGGTTAAAGCTCCTGATCAATAGAAGGTTATTAAACTTGGGGGGAGTCAAACTTATACACAGAATTTTTTTTAATGAGGATTTTTTATTGTATGGGGGGGTGATGGGGTGTTGGTGTCCCGTATCGCTGTGTTTTTCAAGGGTCAACTGCACTTCAGCTCACACAACTGGAGGATGTTTTAATTCCTCAGCATCTGGAGAACTAACCTGAGAAAGCGGGAGACACGTTAATAAATACAGGCCAGAGTATAAGGCAAGGCAGCCTGGAAAACACACTGTTTTGGAGCATTACTACTTTAATTCAGTTAAGAATATAAGCCTGAGGGGCGCCTGGGTGGCTCAGTGGGTTAAAGCCTCTGCCTTCAGCTCAGGTCATGATCCCAGGGTCCTGAGATAGAGCCCCGCATCAGGCTCTCTGCTCAGCAGGGAGCCTGCTTCCTCCTCTCTCTCTGCCTGCCTCTCTGCCTACTTGTGATCTCTGTCTGTTAAATAAATAAAATTAAAAAAAAAAAAAAAAAAAGAATATAAGCCTGAGCTCAGGCCATAAAAATGGAGACAAGGAGGAAAGGACATGCTTAAGAAATATTCTTAAATGGATATCAATCTTTGCTTAAATATCCCAGAGTTGGGTGTCTCAACTCAACTTCGGAAAGCTCCCATTCACTGCACAAATGTCTTCCTCTAGCCTTGGACCCGGGGATTGCCATACAGTGCCTCTGATCCCACAAGTCCTGCAGCAGACTTCAACTACACCACTGAGGAAGGGTTATGTATCTGTGGCTGAACAATCACCATCAATCTACTGCATCTTTAAAAGAAGCAAATGTCACATCTGCTTTGCCAAGTTCCTCTACCAGAGGCAATTTTCTATGTGTATTGAGTGGCCTGATGAGGAAATCCTGGTCCTGCTCTGTAGCTCTGACACTAACTCTGGCTACTATACTCTCGTAACTTCAGTCTACATTAACATCCATCATAAGCACCACCCTCACCTTTCAAAGCTGGCTTGCCAATCAATGCCATTACACTCCTAATAGTAATGGGCCTGTAAGAGAACCTGGTTGATGTATGGCCATAAGCTTTTATGTGGGCTCACAGTAAATACTAACTTTGGCTTGGCTGATCTTGAGGCTTTCAATGTCCCTGGCACCCTGTTTGTTTCTTTCAAGCCTTTGCTACTAATTCCAGTGACACCAACTGCAGGAAGGCTTCTTAGTAGTCATACCCAGGAAGCTCACTAGCAACATGGTCCTCTTTGGCATGATTTCCAACTCAGAGAAGCAACAATTGATGATTTCTTCCTACAATCTGGAGGTGAGTCCTCTAAGCCATTCCGAGCCATCACCTGGCACATTGCCCTACCACCAATCTTTTTTAATTCTGTGGCTTGAATTCTTCAATGTATCTGTAACCCAGTTTTTCTTTTGAGAGCTAACACTTCATCTGATTCGAATTCAACCAAAGCTCACCATTCAGTCTGCCCTCTGTTGTATAAATGGACACCTAAAGCCACATCTTGAATTGTACGGAGAAGAAATACTGCATCTTGTCAGCCGTGCAAAACCAGCACAAACCCCAAACCATGGTCACAGATCCTTCATTGCCCCCATGCCTGATAGGACAGAGACTGGATGGGTCTAGACTTGATACACAGCTCCTCACTGGCTAGCTGAAAAAAAAAAAAAGTAAGTCCCAGATAGATTTAAAAAGCCAGAATATAAGAAATTCACAGATGAGGGAGGCCATGTACTGAAGCTGATGTTTCTATGGTCCTCCTGGACTGTGGACGAAGAAATGGAAGCTATGTTTTAGAGGGGTTGATTACATTCCTAGTAATCTACAAAGACAGGGGACAAGTGGAATAACTTTATACACAGTCATGGCATATATATTTTCTAAAAAGGGACACATCATTATAACCCCATCCCCCATGTTCTTCTTATAAGGTCTCTGAACTTTTATCAAGAGGACAGGATCTATCTTCCCTCCTCTTGAATCTGTGCAAAACTTTTTAACAGCCTGAACCAAGAGAACATGGCAGAAGTGATACTATGTGACTTCGGAGGCTATTATAAAATGCAACACGACTTCCACTGGGCTCTCTCTCTCTCTCTACTGGGGTACCTGGAACCCTCAGGAGGGAACCCAGGACACCTGGGCTGTATGTGGCTCTTCCAGGTGACAGCCAGTATCAATTGCCAGGTACATCAGAGGATTCCAGTCCCTAACTTCACATCTTCTAGCTGATATCCAGATGTGGGAGCAGAAACCAATCATCACTGCTACCCTTTGACTAATTCCTGATCCACAGAAACAATAAGCTAATACATGATTACTATTGTTTCAGACCACTACTTTTCAGGTGATTTGTTACAGAGGAAGAAACAGCTAATACAGCGGTAGTGGACACACTACTTTTGGTGGGACAGGCACTCTGAGGAGGCCCCTCTGAAAAGATGCTAACTATGGAAAGACAGGGGGAAAGCCAGAGCATGCCCTAAAGAATCTAGCTGGGCAAGTATGAGGGGCATAGGTGGCAACTAGACCTGAAGCCTCCTAAAACGGCTCTTGAATTGACTGCTTCCACATCTCAACTGTCACGACCTTAGCTGAGATTCAGTTTAGTTTGCTGGAATTAGGAAAACTAGCTTGGTTACCTGCCTGCAAGCTAATTCATCCTTTAGCTTCCTGTCTAAATGCTGCTTCTAAAATATAAGTCACCTTTCTGGCTCAAAATCTTTAACCAATCCCCTTCACCTACTGGACAAAATGCAATTTTTAAAAAAAAAAGATTTTATTTATTTGAGAGACAGAGAGAGAGAGAGCGCACATGAGGAGGAGAAGGGTAGAGGGAGAGGGAGAAGCAGGTTCCCCGCTGAGCAGGGGCTTGATCCCAGGAACCTGAGATCATGACCTGAGCTGGAGGCACATGCTTAACCGAAGGAGGCACCCAAGCGCCCCGAAACCCTAATTATTTAAGCATAACCTTCAAGACTATTCACATGCTGCCACCAAACTATCTTCCTAATCTCCTCTCTCCTACCGCCTTTTCTGCCCACATCTGCTCCTACTGACTCAATACTACATCTGCATTTATGACCTAACTGTGCAATGACCTTTCCACTGAGTGCCCTATCCATTCCATTCCCTTACCCTAAATCCAGCTTGAATGTTACCCCTTCTGAGAAGTTCCCCAGAAATCAACAACACCCCACCCAAGAACTCACTGCTCACTTTTCCAAACTCCTCTAATACTCTGTTAGACACATATTAAAGTATCTCCCACAATCCATGACAGCTGAGCATATGCTCATCTCCCCAGCTAAAAGATTATCAAGTCCCTAGAAAAAGGCAACACTTGACTGACTGGTTATTCCTAAATGTTATATACATAATGGACACTTGATGTTTAGTCAATAAATGACTTACTTCACATGTTTATGAAGCACAACTGGAGTGGATTAACTGGCACAGACTCTAGTGGTGACCATTTTTCACAATATCTGAATTACTGATAATCTTTTAAAAAATAAAAATCAAGGGGTGCCTGGGTGGCTCAGTGGGTTAAAGCCTCTGCCTTCAGCTCAGGTCATGATCTCAGGGTCCTGGGATCAAGCCCCATGTCAGGTTCTCCGCTCAGCGGCGGGCCTGCTTCCTCCTCTCTCTCTGCCTGCCTCTCTGCCTACTTGTGATTTCTGTCTGTCAAATAAATAAATAAAATCTTAAAAAAAAAAATCAAGGTACAGAATTACCAGGGTTAATATCTTATGTTAAACAATTAATGTTAGTAAAATTACACCATTCCGGGGCACCTGGGTGGCTCAGCGGGTTAGGCCGCTGCCTTCAGCTCGGGTCATGATCCTGGGGTCCTGGGATGGAGCCCCACATTGGGCTCTCTGCTCAGCAGGGAGCCTGCTTCTCCCTCTCTATCTGCCTGCCTCTCTGCCTACTTCTGCCTACTTGTGATTTCACTGTCAAAAAAATAAATAACTTAAAAAAAATTACACTATTCAAAGTGGCAATATTGAAGAAGAAGGAAAAATTAAAAGCTGGAATTCCTAGTATTCCTTTACTAGGAAGGACAACATAACCTATCATGCTGAATGGTGCAATACAACTATCTTCTTAGGATTAAAATTAAATGTGCAGTTGTTCTTCCTCATCCTCTCCCTGCAGAAAATCCAGTCCACCCTTAAGGGGTTGGCCATGTGACATAAGGATCTCTGTGGGAGAACCACAGTGGCCCATGGGGGTATGAGGAACCCAAGCAGAAATAAGAGGGAGCTCCAGATCAGGGAATGGATGTGTGAGATGAAGAGGGAATTCATATGGGGAGGCAGCAGCAGCCCACCTAAGGTCTGAGAGTCTGAGCAAAGTGAGCAGAGGATCCATGGATGATACTGTACAAACCAATTATTTCATTGGAAGCTGCAAAATGATGATTTTTCTAGTTTACTATTTGTTCTGCATTAACTAGCTGGCATTCTTTTAAAAGAGCCAATTCTTCATCAATTGGAGCTGTTTACCCTGATGCACAAACCATACTAGAAAGACAGGAAAATGTTTCATCCCTTTCATTTAGTGACCGATGTTCAGAATAGTAAGTTGGTATAAGGGTGACCTCGTTTTACTATTTATATCCCCCCAGCCTAGCACAGGACATAGACCAGTAGGTTCTCAAAAGTTATTGGTTACAATTTAAAATACAGAGGGAGATGTGGGGTTTAAACCTCTAGATTTCACAACTCTATTCATAGTCATCAATGAAAAGCTCATATGATTTAAAAAACAGACCTAGCCAAATTTATATGGTATTGACTAAAAACTACAAAGGTTACAAAATTAAAAAAAAAAAAATTCATCATAATTCCATACAAAGGAAGGTATGGACAAATTGCATATGGTACAAGAAACACAAAATGAGCTCTAGCACTTCTACCTGGCTACTTTATAGGCTCTGCAAACTCAGATTTTCATTAAACAAAGGAAACCCCAAAGATAGCTTTCATGTCCTGTGTTCCAGAATCCTCCTTCCTAGGCATAACCAGAACTAAAAAGGCTATGATACTAGCAACCTGGGACTCCAACTGCGATTTCTGTGGGCTCTGTCTAGCGAACATTAAGGACACAGACTGCTAGAGACCTAATTCCCCTGGTAGTACCACTAGAAATATGCCAGCATAATCTCCAAATAGATCTACAACCCTTGTGTTTCTGTGGCCCTGAGAAATAAAATGGGAGTCTATAAGAGAGGCTCCCAGAAGGTTCTAAGAGGACAACATCTATTTGTCTCAGGGCTTCAAATAACAAGTGCAAAGCATGTTTATGGAAGTGAGAAAGAAATCTTACTATTGTTGACCGTGAAAAGTTAAGTCTGAAGACATTAATAACAGCTGATATCCTGAGGGCTCAAGAGTAAGAAATACTTTAGTTAACAGAAACCAATGGAAAAAAGGAAGAAAATGACATGACTGTCTACTTGAAAATTCAAAAAACCCTAAATGACAAGAGGCAAGATCACCGGTTATAAACTTTCTAGGCACAGGGACCTGTAGTACAGGTATCATGGTCACCCCAGGGTACTGAGGATGTGATAGATACAGTGATTTCAGAGCTCAAGCAAACAAGACCCTTCTCCCCATTGGTGCTCTCAACTCTTATATACACACCTAAACTGTCACTGTCCCTTGACCTACCTTTGGGACATGCTCACCATGACAAATCAGAGATGACAAGCCATACCTCCTGAATATTTATGCCCATGTGAATTAAGCACACCCCATACATACATTTCAAAATGTGGGTGAATTGCACTATTTTAAATATCTATATAATCCCACTGTGTTTCTGAACTTCTGTGTTATTCTGGCTTTTGAAAACAATACACAGATTGTGTGGATGGCCAACAACACAGATCAATGTGGGTATAAATTTTGGTAAGTATGAATAAAATGGCCCTAGGTAAAGAGAAGCCCACAAACAGTGAACAGACAAAAAAGTAGTCTGGTTCTGTTTGTTTTCTTTTTAAGGATGAGCATTTTCAAACAAAGTTAGGAGTCAACTTTTCCCAAAAATACTATATACTGAAAATACTGATCGAGAACATCTCTTCAAAAACAAACGGAAGCAATCTGTCATAACAGAGTTGTAGTAAGAAATAGAAAGAAAAAAGGAAGAACTAGGAGACAAAAATACTGTAATTTTTCAAGAAAATCACTAAGTGGCTATTCCTATGAGCAGCTTCATTCCTTTTGTGCCCACCTGGCTTTTAGCTGCAGATCGATGGGAAAGGATCTGGTTACACCCCACGTAAGACAAGAATCTAATTCTGTCAGATCCCAAGAGGTGACAGAGTCCAACCAAACTATATCTAATGTAGGAAGCTACCCTCTACTACATCTCACAGAATGTTGGTCACCCTGTTTCAAACACTCAATGATAGTGAATAAGCTAATCGACTACCTGGAGCAGAACCCACCGCCTTTTTTTTCAGATAGTTCCAGAAGGTTCTCCAAGATCTACCTTCAACCAACAGCTCCAGCTTAGTATCAATGACTTCCTAATTCTCATCCAAAGCCGCAGCCACACAAAGCAGGCCTCAGTGTTTATCCCTTAACTTCTTATTTCCTTTCTGTTGTTCCTTTTGCCTACTATGATACTCTTTGCTCAACACAGCCACTCCCTTACTGAAAGCCTGCCCATCTCTAGAGGACAAGCATGGACACCACCTGTTTCCTGATGCCTCTCAAAGCCCCAGCCAGAACTAACCCACTCTCTCCTTTGCATTTGTACACTATTCTTTTCAGTATCTCAGTTACAGCAGATATTATTACAATAATCTATTGTTTATCAGACTTCTGACCTATGAGTTTTCAGATTGCAGAGACAGACACTCCTCCCTCTCCCTTGCCAGGTACTCCTTAAGGGCTTCTCACAGGAATGTTTGTTAAACTGAAGTCCAAGAAATGATCACTTTATACATCTAAATGCACTTTTAAAATAGCTCTGAGATATAATTTGCATACCACATAATTCATCCACTTAAGGTATATAATTCAATGGTTTTGGTATTATACTCACAGGGCACGCAACTGTTACCCCCTTCTAATTTTAGAAAATTTTTGTAACCACAGGAAGAAATCTTGTATCCATCAGCAGTCTCCCCAATCCTCCCCAATCCCACCTGCCTAGGATTTTATTTTATTTTATCCACTTCCTGTGCTACAGATTTATCTATTCTAGATATTTCATGTAAATAGAACCAAGACTGGCTTCCTTTACTTACATAATAATTTTCTAAGGTTCATCCACATTATAGCATATACCAGTATTCCATTTCTTTTTATTCCACTGTATGGATCTACCACATTTTAATTATTTACCATCAAATGGATATTCAAACTGTTTCCACTTTTGGGCTATTATGCTACTTTAGATTATTTGTACACTAGTTTTTGTGTGGACATATTTTCATTGAGTGAAATCCTTACCAACACTTATCACCTGACTTTTTGATTACAGTCAACCTAGTATGTATAAACTGGTATCTCACTGTGGTTTTGACTTGCATTTCCCTATGACTTATGATAACAAACATCTTTTCATGTACTTACTGGCCATTTGCCTAACTTCTTTAGAAAAATGTCCATTCAGATTCTTTGCCGAATATTAAACTGGGCTATTTATTTTTAATTGTTGAGTTATAAGAGTTTTTCATATATTCAAGATATAAATCTCTTATCAAACACATGATTTATAAATATTTTCTCTCATTTTGTGGGTTGTCTTTTCACTTGATGGTTTACTCTGTAACACAAGTTCCTCATCTACATGAAATCCAATTTTTGGGGTGCCCTGCGTGGCTCAGTGGGTTAAGCCTCTGCTGTTGGCTTCACCATGATCCCAGGGTCTGGGATGGAGCCCCGCATCAGGCTCTCTACTCAGCGGGGACCCTGCTTCCCCCTCTAGCTCTGCCTGCCTCTCTGCCTACCTGTGATCTGTCAAATAAATAAAATCTTTAAAAAAAAAAAAAAAATCCCAGCTTTTTTCCCTCTTGTTGCTTGTCCTTCTGGTGTAATGTATAATAGGACTGCCTAATGCCAGATTGCAGAGACTCACTCCAATGTTTTCCATTTCCATTTAGCTTCTAAATTTAGGTCTTTAGGGGCACCTAGGTGGCTCAGTCAGTTCGGCTCAGGGTCCTGGGATTGGCTGGCAACTGGCTCCACACTCAGCAGAGAGTCTACTCATCTCTCCTTCCCCCCTGCCCCTCCCCTGGCTCATGCACACACATCAAGTGCATGCTTGCTCTCTCAAATTAAAAAAATTTATGTTTTTATTTATATATTTGACAGAGAGAGCACGCAAGCACGAGAGAGCACAAGCACAAGACAGCACAAGCAAGAGGAGTGGCAGAGGGAGAGGGAGAAGTAGGCTCCCCACTGAGCAGGGAGCCTGAGGATGCCAGGCTCAATCCCAGGACCCGGGGTCATGACCTAAGCCAAAGGTAGACGGTTAACTGACTGAACCACCCAGGCTCCCCTCAAATTAAAATCTTTAAAAAAAAAAAAAAAATTTTAGGTCTTTGATTTGTTTTGTGTTAATTTTTATACATGATATGAGCATATATTCAGTTGTCCCAGCACTTCAATCATTTGTTGAAAAGAATGACTTTGGTACTCTCACCAAAAATCAGTTATCATAACATACAGGTTTATTTACTCACTGATTAATTGATTACTATAGTTTTGTTAAGTTTTGAAATCAAGAAGTGTGATAAGTCCTTCAATTTTGTTCTTTCATACGATTTTGGCTATTTTGGTTCTCTTGAATTTCTATATGCATTTCAGGACCAAGCTGTCCATATCTACAAAAAAGCCACCTAGAGCTTTGTCAGGGATCACACTGTGTAGATCAATTTGGGGGAGCTCTGCCTCCTAAATAGTGTTAAGTCTTGCAATCCAGACACTGCTATCTTTCCATTTATCTAGGTCTTCTTGGATTCACATGCATTTTTATCAGACTGAATCCACATTCTTTCATATCTAATACAGCCTTAGATTTCCCTCCTTGTTTAGCTCTGCTACTGTTAAAACAAATATATGTTTGCAAATGCTGCCCATTTAAAAAAAATATTTTATTTATTTGTCAGAGAGAGAGCACAAGCAGGGGAGCAGCAGGCAGAGGGAGAAGCAGGCTCCCCAGTGAGCAAGGAGCCTGATGTGGGAATTGATCCCAGGACCCTGAGATCACCCAGGTGTCCCAAATGCTGCCCATTTTTATGAGAACTCTGAGGACTCTAAGGATCTAGGGTTTTTCACATTAATTGGGAACATCCTAACTACTAAAGTCATAAAGGCTAAGTTTTCAGTTGTTTTCTGAGTATTCTTTGTATAAAACTTATTGAAGAAAAAGGTTACCAATGAAATGATTTTTTAACTTATACATAATGCACATGATCCTGCTTTCATATATGTAAGCATAAATGTACACATGTATGTAAGAAAACAGCAAGAACTCTGGAAGAAAATATACCAATATGTTATAGTGGTTACCTCTAGATGGTAGAACTGGATGGAGAAGAGACCTAGCGCTTTTTACTTGTGTGTGTGTGTGTGGGGGGGTACATAAAAATGGTTTAAGCCCAGTGAAGGAGGACTGTTTTTCCCCCCAACATGTATCACCCTAAGAGTAAACAACCGGCTGACCTTGAGATCGCAGGTGGTGTTGAGCAGCAGGTTGGAAGGTTTGAGGTCACGATGCAGTACATTAGCTGAATGGATATATTTTAACCCTCTGAGGATCTGGTAAAGAAAATAGCAGATATGGTCGTTGCTGAGGTGTTGCGTCTTCAAGAGCTTGTAGAGATCTGTTTCCATGAGGTCCTGTACTATATATCTGTTTAGACAGGTTAAGGTAACAGAGCAAATTATCTGGTTACACTTAGCAAAGCACACTGAAATCAAAATGAACCTTCTCCCCAAACAATCCATTATTATATCATGAGGCCTGCAAGGAAAATGAGAAACTGATGAAAATCTGATTTACCTCTATGGAAGGAATCTGAAATAGTTAACCTTCTTAAGTCCTGTGGAAAAAATAGCCATTAATATCTGCCTGATATGATCAATAACAGGCCTAGACTGAGATGAGACAGGCTGTTAATACAAATACTGGATAATCTTTCATCCTAGTCCATTGTCAACAAACCCTCTCCAAGGGTGGCCAGCCGGCATCATACACTCCCCTCTTCTCTTTGGCCCAGCAACAACTTCTTTTTTTTTTTTTTTAATATAATTTTTTATTTTTTATAAACATATATTTTTATCCCCAGGGGTACAGGTCTGTGAATCACCAGGTTTACACACTTCACAGCACTCACCAAAACACATACCCTCCCCAATGTCCATAATACCACCCCCTTCTCCCAAACCCCCTCCCCCCAGCAACCCTCAGTTTGTTTTGTGAGATTAAGAGTCACTTATGGTTTGTCTCCCTCCCAATCCCATCTTCTTTCATTTATTCTTCTCGTACCCACTTAAGCCCCCATGTTGCAACACCACTTCCTCATATCAGGGAGATCATATGATAGTTGTCTTTCTCCGCCTGACTTATTTCGCTAAGCATGATACGCTCTAGTTCCATCCATGTTGTCGCAAATGGCAAGATTTCATTTCTTTTGATGGCTGCATAGTATTCCATTGTGTATATATACCACATCTTCTTGATCCATTCATCTGTTGATGGACATCTAGGTTCTTTCCATAGTTTGGCTATTGTGGACATTGCTGCTATAAACATTCGAGTACACGTGCCCCTTTGGATCACTATGTTTGTATCTTTAGGGTAAATACCCAATAGTGCAATCCAGCAACAACTTCTAATGTCACTGTTCTTTTACCTCCCTTCTTGTCTCCCCTCCTTCTCCTGAAGAATAAAACCTTCGGAAACACAGACCTAGAACACACTACTACTAAATGCAGCCTTCTAAGTGCTTGACTCTTTTTTTTTTTTAAGATTTTATTTATTTGGCAGAGAGAGAGGAAGGGAAGCAGGCCCCCTGCTGAGTAGAGAGCCTGACGCGGAACTCGATCCCAGGACCCTGAGATCATGACCTGAGCTGAAGGCAGCGGCTTATCCCACTGAGCCACCCAGGTGCCCTATGTGCTTGACTCTTAATTAAGGTTAAGATCTTAAGTAAATGAGAGCATTGGGAAGTCATGCTAAGGGGCTCACGCTGCCTTTACTCCTCTTGCTTTCTTGCCTACCCACATATCTAAGCCACCTAGAATTTTATCTGTGGATGATTTCTTTCTTACAGAAATTACATTCTAGAACTCTTTAGCTTTAACTTCACCCGATTATTATTTCATTAGCAGTATTTCTGTGTATCTCTTATTCATTTCTGTGTAAATATTATTGTATGTCCCCTACAGATTTATGTTAGATGAGACACAGTATGGGATTCAGAAGAAACAGAATTTGAAAACTTGTCATCTTGAAACAGACTTGATTTTCCTAGTAAAAGGTAAAGGAGGACAACAGGTGGTAGCAGGAGGCATTTCACTTAACACTACAACTTGATAACAGAGCTGTTTAAAAAAATGGAAAGGGCTGGGGCACCTGGGTGGCTCAGTCATTAAGCGTCTGCCTTCGGCTCAGGTCGTGATCACAGGGTACTGGGATCAAGCCCCGCATCCAGCTCCCTACTCTATAGGAGGCCTGCTTCTCCGTCTCCCACCCCCTCTGCTGTGTTCCCTCTCTCGCTATGTCTCTGCCAAATAAATAAATAAAATCTCAAAAAAAAAGGGGGGGGGCTGCCTAGAGACAGTGAGCTGCCTGTCCCCAGCTGGGCAAAAAGCAAACTGGGAAAACTGGTAGGAATGCTGTACTAGCCTGAATAGTAACTTTTCTCTGGCAGACTCTCTTCAGATACTTAATGCTTCTATCTTTCAAATGCAGTCTTTAACCACGGAGCATTCTCTGGACCAGATTTCTAAATGCTGCTGATAGTTAATAACGTAATTTCAGAGCTGAGTCAAATTTAAAGACCATGAAGGCTAGGCTAGTACCTTAATAATGAGAAAACAGACCTAAAGGTGAATGACATTGTCAAGATCAGGACAGTCTGGATTTGACCAGGTGATATCCAGCACAACCTCCTTCTTACTCTACTATTCATTCCCGCTCTTTTTACCTCAACAAACAATATCTAGAATGGAAAAAACATGACTGGAAATGGTGTTAAGATTTTCCATAACTATACTTAACCAAAATCTTTACTGGAATGGACAGTAAATAATGGACAGTAAAAATACAGGTTCTAAAAGACACTAAAAAGAGTTACTGACAACTCATAAAAATGAATCAAAGAAAAAAATTATACAAGTCTAATAGCAAGCAGATTACAATTTTCCCTTTAATGTGGTTTATATACTTTTCCTTTACTCTGATAAATCCAGGTATTTCAAGTTACATTTCTTCAATAAGGTGATCAATCAGTGGAGGCAGCTGTCTGAAAAGGATACACATCTTTCATTTGCTCAATGGTTGGTGCTCGAATAATGTCATTGATT
Organism: Mustela nigripes; assembly: GCF_022355385.1. Classification (NCBI taxonomy): domain Eukaryota; kingdom Metazoa; phylum Chordata; class Mammalia; order Carnivora; family Mustelidae; genus Mustela; species Mustela nigripes. The sequence continues at coordinate 27,786,339 of NC_081564.1, read as the reverse complement.
CCAATGATGTTCTCATGTCTGAAGCGCAGTAAGATTTTTATCTCCCTCAGGGTTCTCTGGCAGTAGGTCTGGTGTTCAAAAGGACTGATTTTCTTGATAGCTACTCGAACTTTGTTGACATTATCATAAGCAGAGCTAAAAAAAAAAAAAACAACAACAAAAACAAAAAGGAGGGGGAGGGGAAAGATGGCATTTAAAATAGTTTAGGAACATCTTGGCAGAAAGAATAAAAATCGGTAAAGTATTAAATGTTTAGCACTCTGGGTAAATACTTGTTTCATACAGGTGAAGGTAGCATGTATATTATCCACAAAAAAGCCACAAGCTAGGAAGGATGTAGCTGGCACAATGCAAAACATACTCAATCTCAAACTTAACACAGAGCCCAGCCCCGATAAACATGTAGATGCCCACTGTCATGAGCCCCCGAACATGGTTTATGCCATACACCCATACACAAAACATTTTCCCAGTTTTTAACAGCAACTGCATTTTGGTGAGAGTAATCATTTGTCTCCAAAACAACTTCCTATTGTATCAGATTCCTCTGACTCAGCAGCAACATTCAAATGACCATCAACTACATTTTCAGCCCCAACAAAAATGGACCCAAGAGGACGCCTTCATTGCTTGAATCTACTTTGTCTTATTTGCAAAATGACATGACTCTTTCTTCTTTTTTAACTGCTTTTTTTTTTTTTTTAAGATTTTTCTTATTTATTTGACAGAGATCACAAGGAGGCAGAGAGAAAGGGAAGCAGGCTCCCTGCTGAGCAGAGAGCCCAATGTGGGGCTGGATCCCAGCACCCTGGGATCATGACCTGAGCCAAAGGCAGAGGCTTTAACCCACTGAGCCACCCAGGCGTCCCTAACTGTTTTAAGTAACAAATTAATGTAGGCTCATATAGTGCCAGGACTGACGTCATATAAATGATAAGCACATTATTCTTGAAGAAAAATGGTGGTTCTATGTGTATTAAGGTGGGTTTTAACCATAAAACACAAAAGCTATAGGGGGAAAAAAATCACATTTTAAGACAGTACTGGTAAGATAGTGCATGGTTTTGAAACCTACTGTAACACATTAAAAAAAAAAAAACACCTTGCCCTTCAAAGTTCTTTTCATATACCTAATTACATTTTGTCTTCACAATATCTTTAAAAAGTAGAGGACAGCAATGTTTTTATGTACATTGCCCAGGTAAGATTCCCTTAGATATAGAAAGAATAATTCATTTACCCAAAGGACTAATATCCCTAGGCCTTCTTTTTCCAAAGTACCTTAGGTTTATGTCCTCTTCTCAGGAAGCTGTCCTTCCATCTCACTCTATCTGGGTACATGCTGCACTGACAGGCTGCCACCAGTGGATGAGTCCCATCACTTAACTAAAGTGCTACTCAAACTGTGGTCTCCAGACCCTTGCATAAGGATCACCTGACATTCTTGTTAAAAGTGCTAGTTTCGGGGCACCTGGGTTGCTCAGTTGGTAAAGCATCTGACTCTTCATTTTGGCTCAGGCCACGATCTCGGAGTTGTGAGATTGAGCCCTGCAGCCACTGGTGTGCTCAGTGGGGAGTCCACCTGAGAGTCTCTCTCCCCCGACCCCCACTCTATCTTTCCCTCAAATAAATAAATATTTTAAAAATTTTTAAAAAGCTAGTTTCTGTGCCCCATCCTAGGCCTTCCTTTTTTTTTTTTTTTTTTTTTTTTGGTGCACCGTTCCTGGAAGTACTGCAATACCAGGTCGATGCGTGGAGTGGACGGAGCAAGCTCCTACTCCATCTCCCTGCTCCAAAAATCCATTTAATATATTGTCCTCGGATAGAGGACGTATCAGATATTAAACTGATAAGAACAGATACTACACTTGATCTTAGCCAAAAGGCCGAGAAGCGAGAGGCCTTCCTTTTTGAAAAAAAAAATTTTTTTTTTAATTCCAGTATAAGTAATGAACAGTTTATGTTAGTTTCAGGTGTACAACACCTGATTATGCTTCAACAATTCTACGTGGTACTTAGTGACTGATCATAAGTGCCCTTTCACCTATTTCATCCGTCCCCCCCCAGCCACCTCCTCTCTGATAACATTTGTTTTCTATATTTAAGAGTGTCAGGGTTGGGGTGGGGAGGGAGTAAGAAGAAAGAGTTTATTTTTTTGCCTTTTTTCTTTGTTCACTTCTTTTGTACCTTAAATTCCACATATGAATTGAATCATACAGAATTTGTCTTCTCCTATTTTTAAAAAATATTTTATTTATTTGACAGAGAGAGATCACAAGCAAGCAGAGAGGCAGGCAGAAAGAGAGGGAGGCAGGCTCCCTGCTGAGCAGAGAGCCCGATGTGGGGCTCGATCCCAGGATTCTGGGATCATGACCTGAGCTGCAGGCAGAGGCTTTAACCACTGAGCCACCCAAGCGCCCCAAGTCTTCTCTTATTTCACTTAGCATAATATCCTCTAGATCCATCCATGTCACTGCAAATGACAAGATTTTACTCTTTTTTAAAGGCTACTCGACTAATACTCCATTGTATATACACACATTGTCATCCACTTACCTACTACTGATGGACAACTGGGTTGCTTCTGTAGGTTGGCTATTATAAAAAATACTGCTATAAACATAGGAGTACATATGTCCTTGAATTAGTGTTTTCATATTCTTTAGGTAAATAGTAGTGGAATTACTGGATCACGTGGTAATTCTATTTTTAACTTTTTGAGGAATCTCCATACTGCTTTCCAGAGTGGCTCTTACTTTTTTTTTCTTCAAAGCACTTAACCAAAATATTAGGGTAATCTCCCAGCGCCCCCCCCGCAAAGACTTTGTTTTATTTGTCAGAGAGAGAGCACAAGCAGGGAAAGTGGCAGAGAGAGAAGCAGGCTCCCCACTGAGTAGAGAGCCCGATGTGGGACTTGATCCCAGGACCCTGGGATCATGACCTGAGCCGAAGGCAGCAGCCTAACCAACTGAGCCACCCAGGCATCCCAATATTTGGGTAATCTTACAACAAAACCTGTAACATATTCTTCAAAAAAAGAGTTCTAAGGGCATCTGGCTGGCTCGGCAGAGCATGTGACGGACTATCTCAGGGTCATGAGTTGGAGACCCACATTGGGTATAGAGATTACTAAAAAAATAAACTTAAAAAAAAAAAAAAAAAAAAAGGTTCCATAGCTATCACACAGGGCCGGCCCAGTTCTTTCCAAACTGACTTCAAGGTCTGACTTAACAGAATTCAGGCAGAAGCAATAATAATTATGCCTTCAATTTTGTGATGGTTTTATGTATTTTAGAGTGAGTGAGTTGGAGGGAGAGGCAGAGGAAGAGAATCTTGAAGTACACTCCCCAGTGAGCGTGGAACCTGGTGCGGGGCTTAATTCCATGACCCTGAGGATCACGACCTGAACCGAAACCAAGAGCTGGATGCTCAACCAACTGAGCCACCCAGGGGCCCCACTGTGATGCATTTTAATCTTGAATGTTACCACTCTCTTTATGATCAGTACTCTATTTAATCTTTTCTATAAGAGCTTTCCATTTTAATAAGTATCAATACCTGGACCACTGAACTGAAGCAGTGCAATAACACTGACAGGCAATAAAACATTGCTTGTTTCCTCAAGTGCTAGAAATACAAAACAGTAAAATTGAAAGTTTTTTTTTCTCAAATTTGTGCTTCTGTATGGTATTTGTCAGTCTGCTTATTCTGAGAATTACTGATGCAATGCTGTAGAACAATGCTGTAGGAGGCACTTTACTTTTACTTACCTCAATTCTCCCACACTACTGTTAATATATTGCACTTAGGTGCCCTTGATACTTTGATATGAAATATATTTCCTTAAATAAAAGAATCACTACTCAAATCTTTGGTTTGTTGCATGAGGGCCTAAACCACTGATTTTTAGCTCAGCAGGCAGAGGGATATGTCATTCAAACAATCCAATTTGATAATGATAATGAATATTTTTAGAAATTAAAACTCATTTTGGGTAATTAAAATCATAGAGCATGAGTCCACCAAAAGAGAATTTACAGGTTAAAATATTGGTTTAAACTCAACATTATAAATTTCTTATTTTACTGAAGCAGGGCAGTTAAACATGGCCATAAAATTTGCTTCTGAGCACGACTGTTGGGGGGAGGGGCTTATGGTTAACATGCCCCAGCAACTGTATCAACACTAGTTGATAAAATAACCAACTGATCCCTTTTAAGGGAGAAGGCATGAGATCCTCCTCATTGGTTCCCACTTGAAAAGACGACACGACTCTGTCCATGGAGTTGGGTCATTTCCTATCGGTTTTCTAGCTCCTTTTTGTTTTATATAATCTGTCATAGAACTGGTCACAAATACTCTTTTTGGAAATTAAAACTCTTTTCCATATTCTTCCATAACAACTCTATATTTACTCATTTTTCCTTGGATTTCTCAGTTTCGTTTTCTATATTCTATTTTGCTGTATCTTATCATAGACTTTTTGGTGTTAGCTTTTGTTTTAAAATCACTCTGGCATTACCAACTCTTTTTTTTCTTTCCTCTAAGAATTTAATCTTTGCTCACCTCCATCTCCCTCCACAACTGATACCATGCTACAACTTTTACTTGAAATGTGCCTCTGTAAACAATTTATGGGTACAGTTTAGGACCTCAATCAGTATGTGATTATACTGTCTTTGGATGAGTTGATTTTAGATATTCAAATTTTTTCTTTGAACTGATAAACTTGCTCTTTTCAAAATCAAAAATTTAAGTAAGTTGTTCAATATTAAGGAAAGGAAAATCTTAGGGTGCCCAGGTGGGTTCATCAGTTAAGCATCTGCCTTCAGTTCAGGTCATGATCTCCCGGTTCTGGGATCAAGCCCCACACTGGGCTCCCTGCTCAGCAAGGAGTCTGCTCCTCTCTCTCCCCTTCCCCCTGCTTGTGCTCTCTGTCTCTCTCAAATAAATAAAATCTTTAAAAAACAAAAAGGGAGAATCTTCCTAACTCATCTCTATAAGGCAAATAAACTTTAACAGTAAATAAAAACTGATGATGAAAAAGAACTAAAACTAAAACTAAAGACAGAGGCACCTGGGTGGCTCAGTCAGTTAAGCATCTTGATCTTGGCTCAGGTCATGATCCCAGGCTCCTGGGATGGAGTCCCGCATAGGGCTCCTTGCTCAGAAGGGGAGGCTTCTTCTCCCTCTGCCTGTCACTCCCCCCGCTTGTGCTCTATCTCTCTGACAGATAAATAAAATCTTTAAAAAGGGGGGGGGGGTATGACCACTATGGAAAACGGTATGAAGGGACCTCAAAAAATTAAAAATAGAACTATCATACAATCCAGTAATTTCATTCTAGGTATCTACCTAAAGAAAATGAAAACACTAATTCAGAAAAATATGTGCAACCATTCTTCAGTGCAGCATTATTTACAATAGTGAAGACAGGGAAATAACCTAAGTGTCTGCTGAAGAATGGATAAAGATGTGGGATATATGTGTGTGTTATGAATATATATGTACATATGTATATACACACATTTCACCTTTAAGTGGAATCTAAACAACAAAATAAAATAAAACCTAGACTCATAGATACTGAGTAGTAGTTGTCAGAAGGGAAGGGGTTGGGGGCAGGGTGAAATGGGTGAAGGGAATAAAAAGATACAAACTTTCAGTTTTAAAATAAATGTCATGGTGATGTGATGTATAACATGGGGAATACCGTTAATAATACTGTATGAATTTTGCATGGTTAACACATGGTAACCAGAACTATTGTGGTAATCAGTTAGCAATGTATACAAATGTTACATCACTACAGTGTATACATGAAATAGAGTACTGTTGGGCACCTGGGTGGTTACGCATCTGACTTTGGCTCAGGTCGTCCTGGCATTCCCCCTCTCCCTCTGCCCCTCCTCTCACTCATCCACATGCTCTCTCTCAAATAAATAAAATCTTTTCTTTTTAAATTAATTTTTAAAAAGATTTTTATTTATTTATTTGACAGACAGAAATCACAAGTAGGCAGAGAGGCAGGCAAAGAGAGGAAGGGAAGCAGGCTCCCCGCCAAGCATGGAGCCCGATGCGGGGCTTGATCCCAGGACCCCGGGATCATGACCCGAGCCGAAGGTAGAGGCTTCAACCCACTGAGCCGCCCAGGCATCCCTCAAAAAAAAAAAATCTTAAAAAAAAAAAAAAAAAAAAAAAAAAAAGAAGAAGAAGAAGAAAAAGAGAGAGAAGAATTGAATACAGAACAGAATACTGTCAATTATATTTCAATTAAAAAAATTTTAAGGGGTGCCAGAGTGGCTCAGTTAGTCAAATGTCCAACTCTTGATTTCAGCTCAGGTCTTGATCTCAGGGTTGTGAGTTTAAGCCCTGCACTGGGCTTCATGCTGAGCATGGAGCCTACTTAAAAATAAAAAAATCAGGGGTGCCTGAGTGGTTGAGTCGTTAAGCAGCTGCCTTTGGCTTGAGTCATGATCCCAGGGTCCTGGAACAGAGCCCCACATCCGGCTCCCTGCTCCTCAAGAAGGCTGCTTCTTCCGCTCCCACTCCCCTTGTGTTCCCTCTCTTGCTGTGTCTCTGTCAAATAAATACATAAAATCTTTTAAAAAACTAAAATTAAAAAAACTAGAAACAAATTTAAGGGGAAAAAAGAGACATGATAACAAGGAAAAAATTAAACATTTCAAGATGTCAAAAAGAGTGATAGTGGTTTAGGGGCACCTGGGTGCCTCAGTCAGCTAAGTGTATCCCTTCGGCTCAGGTCACGATCCCGGACTCCTGGGACTGAGCCCTGTGTGGCTTCCTGCTCGGTGGAGAGCCTTCTACTCACTCTCCTTCTGTATGCCACTCTACTTACATGTGCTCTCTCTCAATCTGTCAAAAAAAAAAAATAAATAAATTCGTGGTTTATGAACCTACATATGTGATAAAATTGCAAAGAAAATACACAGAAATGAGTGCACATTTTAAAATTAGTGACATATGAATGAGTTCTAGAGTGTATCAATGCCAATCTCCCAGCTATGGTATTGTGTTGTAATGTATACTGTAATGTATGATTGTAACACAAGATGTTACCAGCAAGGGAAACTGGGATTTCTCTGTATCATTTCTTTTCTTTTTTTTTTTTTCCTCCTAAGATTTAATTTATTTGAGAGAGAGAGAATTGGGGGTAGGGTCAGAGGGAAAGGCAGACTCCCTGCTAAGCAGGGAGCCTGATGCGGGACTCAATCCTGGGACTCCAGGATCATGACCCAAGCTGAAGGCAGTAGCATAACCAACTGAGCCACCAAAGTGACCCTCTCTGTATTATTTCTTACAACTGTATGTGATTCTACAATCATCTCAAAATAAAACGTTAAATTTAAAAAAGCATCTAACAACAGGGAAGTCATTATTCATAAAGTGAAAAACTCTGCAGCTGAGAAAGAGTGAATAGAAAGATCTTCGAGATTGTTAAGTGGAAAAAAAGCAAGGTCCAGCAGTGAATAACATGCTATCTTTTTCTAGTAAATAATAAAAGATATATATTAATATATTAATATTTGCCTGTGTTTGCATAAAGGAAGTCTGGAAGGATACACAAGAAAATAAAGGATCGGGGCGCCTGGGTGGCTCAGTGGGTTAAAGTCTCTGCCTTCGGCTAGGGTTGTGATCCCAGGGTCCTGGGATCAGGCCCCCACATGGGGTTCTCTGCTCTGCAGGGAGCCTGTTTCCCCCTCTCACTGTCTGCCTGCCTCTCTGCCTACTTGTGATCTCTGTCTGTCAAATAAATAAATAAAATCTTAAGAAAAGAAAAGAAAGGATCAGTGGTGCAGGCACAGACAGCCAGGCTGGAGTAGGGCAGAAAGGAGTGCAAAACCCTTTACTGTATACCTCTTAATTGAAGAGCCATGTGAACCTCTTCAAAAAAAACAAAACAAAAAAGTCCCACAACTTTTTAATTAGGGGAAAAAATGTACAGGAGAGATACCAGTGGAATACTGGAATCTTTAAAAGAGGAAGCACAATTATTTTGAAATTCCTGACCAATACAAAAATACTTGAAAAATTATTGGAAAGAGGTGCAAAATATCTTTACTTAACTTTGTTCCCACCTGAGAGAATAGTGTACTCTCTCTATCTTTAATAAATTAAAAAATTTTTTTAAAAATAATTTATTTATTTGACAGAGGGAGATCTTAAGTAGGCAGAGAGAGAGAGAGAGGAGGAAGCAAGCTCCCCACTGAGCAGAGAGCCCGATGCAGGGCTAGATCCCAGGACCCCGAGACCATGACCTGAGCTGAAGGCAGAGGCTTAACCCACTGAGCCACCAAGGCGTCCGTTTTAAGATTTTATTTACTTAACTGACAGAGAGACAGAAGGAACACAAGCAGGGGGAGTGGGAGAGGGAGAAGCAGGCTTTCCTCCAAGCAGAGAGCCCAATATGGGGCTCAATCCCAGGACCCTGGGATCATAATCTGAGCGGAAGGCAGGCACTTAATGACTGAACCACCCAGGTACCCCAACATTACTCTGCTCTTGAGGAATTCAAGCTACTGATAGCCAGTCATCTCACATAAATGTAGCCTCAATTTCCAGATAAATCCTGAGATCCATAAATCGTGGGGAAGGTATAGGTCTAAGGCTGGAGGTTAGCATACTCAATATTTAAAACAAATTCCTGCTATTCAGCAATAAAAGGGAATGGACTTGATATAAACACCACAGAGGAATCTCAAAATAATTATTTTGAGTAAAGCCTGACTACCAGAAAAGTACTTCCATTCATAGAAAACACAAACTCATCTTTGGGGACAGAAAGCAGATTTTTGGGTTGCTTGGGGCTGGTGAGGAGGGAGGCTGGTGGGATAGAAAGACTACACAAATAGAGACCCAGTAACTTTGGAGGTGATGAATACATTCCTTATCTTGGTTGTGTTGATAGATTCATGGGTGTATAATATGTCAAAATATAAACTGTACACTTTAAATATGTGTAGTATATTGTTTATCAATTGTTTCTCAAGAGAGAAGTTCCTAAAAAAAGGAACCAAGGCTCCCTGGATATGTGGTCAATTTCTGGGACAGGGTGGATGGGAACAGATTCCAGAAACATATCTAATCAGTAAATGTGGAAGTAGAAGCCCACAAAATTCTGGAGTAGGTTATTTAACAGATGTTTTGTGATCACTTAGGGAAGAAAAGGGAACCAGCATGAGTCAATTATGAACAAGTCATGCTAAACTAACTTCATTTCCTGTTTTGATAGGGTTACCACAACAACACGAGAGTGACACCAGAGCTGTGGTGGACTCAAGCTGCACTTGTCAAGTACTTCCCATTTGTGAGACTTCATGTTAGGGTTGGTGACAAAAACAAGTAACGATCCTGCCCTGAAGAAGCTAAGAAACGTGCAACAGGAACAGACAACATACACTGCCTTTAACATAGTAAAGCACTTCTGAAAGAAAAGGCAAAGCTGGATTTGGATTAAGTCCAAACAAGGGTCTTAGGAGAGGATTTAAAGACGATGAGACCTATAGAAACCATACCCTGAAGGATGAGCAGGCTTCTGAAAGAGGCGCAAGGGCACCAAGAAACACAAGAGTTAACACATGGATAGGTAAACAAGCAGAACATCTATGGGGACCACTGGCCTCACCTAGCTGGGCCCCTCTCCACAAGGAGGTATTTACAGGGTCTGAAGGACATGCTCATCAGGAGCCCCAAAATTCCCTACTGCCTGAGTCTGCATCAAAGGCTGTGCAAGTCTCTTACACAGCAGCTCTGCTGAGAGGAGAATGTTCCTCCAGTTTTTATATCACAGAGTGGCCAAAGGGTAGCTGTTTGCAGGGTGTGCACTGCACCTGCACTGTCATGTCAAGCTGGGTATCCCGCTTATGAGACACACATCATGTGAGACACACATGAGCTCAAGCTCATGGCAAAGGCATGGGTCTGGGCTCTGGAACTGCTGACACCGAACTCCAAGAAGCCCAAGAATTTTCCATTTGAAGCTCATCTTTTTTTTTTTTTTTTTAAGATTTTATTTATTTGAGAGAGCATGGGCAAGAGTAGGGGAAGTGGCAGAGGGCAGAGGGGAAGCAGACTCCATACTGAGCAGAGAGCCCAACGCTGGGCTCCATCCCTGGACCCTGAGATCATCACCTGAGTGGAAGGTAGTCGCTTAACTGACTGAGCCACGCAAGAACCCCAATTTGAAGCTGATCTTACAGGTCTTTAAAAAGGTTTATCTGTGTGATAGGAGGAGAGACTATATTTAAGGTTTCTTAATTTGATGTATATGGTACATGCGGCTCCATTTGTATTGTTCTTTTTTTCCCACTTGCATTCTTGACTCAGGCCTTGCACACATTAGAGCTGGGTTTGAGAAGTACAAAATGAAGATGTGGGGGCTGGGAAAGACAAGAGCCGTCTTTAACTTCCTGATTTTAAAGATCTAAGGATGCTTGTGGGTGATAAAGATGGAGGAAGTGAAGATTCTCTTCTTCCAAGAGCATTAAGGAGAGATCAAAGTTGAGAATAAGATATAGGAATCTTTAAAAGAAGCCAACCAGGTAGAGGCACCTGAGTTGCCCAGTGGGTTAAGCATCTGACTCCGGGTTTCAGCTCAGGTCATAATCTCAGGATTGTGAGATCGAGCCCCACATCCAGCTCCATGTTTACCAGGGAATCTGCTTGAGATTTTCTCTCTCCCTCTCTGCCCCTTCCCCCACTCACACACACACAACTGTGCTCTCTCTCAAATAAATCAATCTAAAAAAAAAAAAAGAAGAAGAAGAAGAAGAAGGAAAGAAAGAAAGAAAAAAAGCCAACTGGGCAGCACAGCTGAGGAGAGTTGATGTTGTGAAAAGGGATCTGAGGTCAGAATTCAGAAACAGTCAGAGGAAGAGGAAATGGCTGAAGAGAGAAAGTAGTATAAGTAATAATGGAATGAAAACCCTTGTTGTCCAACACCAAAACCACATGCTAAACCACATCCAAGAACCAGGAGAAGGTGGTGTTTCAGAAGCCAAGGACGGAAAGAGTTCCAAATAGGAGAGGCTAAGGAAGGTAAAAACTGCAAAGCAGTGACTGAATTTATGTGTGGTAATGTGGGTGTAAGTAAATGGAGGAGAATGGCGACAGCAGTGGAAAAAGTACAGCTGACTGTTTTTTAAAGAAGGCAAGGAGGAGGAGAACAACTAGCAAATCCAGGTGAACAACTGAGAGGCACAGGGTGTTATGAAAGTAGTGGGTGGTCGGAGGCTGGGGCACCAGGTGGAGGGAAAGAAAAGGTTCCTTAGAGCTAGCTAGGGGGATGAGAGAGAGTGCTTTTCAAGCAAAGCATGTGCGAAGGTGCAGAGGCCTAAAGGAACCCAGGGTAATGGGATGTAGGATATGGGAAGGGACATGCTGGGGTTGAGGCTGGAGGTGTAAGACTAGACTAGAATTAGATATGGGAGAAATAGTAACTTTACAGTGGAGAAATCTGACAGATACCACCTCAACCAGGAGATAACAGTTTATACCCTTAACTGATAACAAGTGAATACTGCCAATCCCCTGACAGGAGGAGAAAAGAAAGGCATTCACCTCTGTGATATTCCTTCCCAATACCTGTAACCCCAGGCTAATAAAGAGAACATCAGATAAACCCAAACTGAGGGACATTCTACTAAACACTTCAGCAGTATTCCTTAAAACCATCAAGGTCATGAATAGAAAGGGTGCAGAACAGTCCCAGAACAGAGGAGATGAAGCCAAAATGACAACTAAACGCATGTGGTATCTTGGGAACAGAAAAGTGAAATCAGAATAACGTCTGGAGTTTAGCTAGAACATACTAATGGTGGTTTCTTGTTTTCATAAGCTTACTACAGCAATGTAAGATGTCAGCATCAGGAAAAACAGAATGGGTAGGGGCAATGGGAACCCTCTGTACTCTGTTTGCATCTTCTCTATAAACCTAAAATTATTCCAACATAAAAATTTATCTGAAAAAGCTATTCTATTAAATGATAACTCCAAAACAAATGAAGTGATTAGTATGTGGATAATATGGGCTAAATTTAATAAGCAATTCATAAATACATATTTTAATTTCTCATAAGTGAATGTTTGCTAGTATTAAATTATTCCTAAAAAGGTAACTGAAAACTTTACCCAACTGAACTTTTTTTAAAAGATTTTATTTATTTATTTGACGGAGAGAGAAATCACAAGTTGGCAGAGAGGCAGGCAGAGAGAGAGGGGGAAGCAGGCTCCCTGCTGAGCAGAGCTCAATCCCAGGCTCAATCCAGGACCCTGAGATCATGACCTGAACAGAAGGTAGAGGCTTAACCCACTGAGCCACCCAGGCTCCTCCCCCATTTTTTTTTTTTTTTAAGATTTATTTATTTGAGAGAGAGAGAACAAGTAGTGTGGAGGTGCAGAGGGAGAGAAAGCAGATTTTCTCCTGAGCAGGAAGCCCGATCCAGAGCTTGATCCCAGGACCGAGATCATGACCTGAGTAGAAGAAGGCAGATGCTTACTGAGCCACCCAGGAACCCCTACCTACCCTAACTGAACTTTATAAGATAAATTCCACCTCAATCATTTGATAAACATTTACTAATAAATACCTAACACTGTCTAAATATTCACTGCAAACTGAAATAAATAAAACATTCCACCTGTCTTTCTCCCTTTGAGCATCCTAAGAATAGCGATGACAGGGCACCTGGGTGGCTCAGTCAGCTAAGCGGCTGCCTTCAGCTCAGGTCATGATCCTGGGGTCCTGGGATCAGGCCTCACATTGGGCTTGCTTCCAGCAGGAAGCCTGCTTCTCCCTCTCCCCCTACTTGTGTTCTCTTTCTCTCTCTCTCTGTTAATTAAATAAGAAAAGTCTTTTTTTTTTTTTTTAAGATTTTATCTCAGGGTCCTGGGATCACGACCCGACCCGAGCGGAAGGCAGTGGCTTAACCCACTGAGCCACCCAGGCGCCCTAAGTAAAAGTCTTAAAATACATATATAGAGACAATAAATGAAGATATATACTGTAGCACTACCTAAAAGAACAAAGCTGTACTATCAAATATCAAACATAAGGATTAATACATTATGGAATATTAATTTAAAGGGTCACTGTGCAGTTATTAAACTGAGAATGAATACTCCAGTAACTAAAGGTAAGATTCAAAATAAAATAAAAGACTGAAGCTTTAAAATATTACCTAGAAGAGGCAATTTATGAAACAAGCTAGGATGGTGGGATCATGAGTGATTTAAGACATTATTCAAATTGTCTTTTGTCTCACCATTTCTGTCTATTCCATTGGGAGAAAAAAATAACCAATAAAGTGTAGGTTATATAAAACAAGAGACAGCTTAAAATAAGGCAATAACCTGAGGTTTGAAGGACTTCCTAAAGTTCTAAACACCTTCACAGGATTTTGCTCCTAGCTATGACAAAGGAACACAGGCTCATTTACTCTCAGATCTTTATTTATTTGACAGAGATCACAAGTAGGCAGAGAGGCAGGCAGAGAGAGAGGGAGGAAAGCAGGCTCCCCGCTGAGCAGAAAGCCCGATATGGGGTTCGATCCCAGGACCCTGAGATAATGACCTGAGCCGAAGGCAGATCCCAGGACCCTGAGATCATGACCTGAGCCGAAGGCAGAGGCTTAACCCACTGAGCCACCCAGGCGCCCCTACTCTCCAATCTTAAACAATGAAAAAAATCCAGACAGTATGTATGTGAAACAGGTTTTTGGATATCTAACAATGGCCAGTACAGAGCAGGGAGGTCAGTCCTTTGGCCACCCCAGCTTACTGCTTTGAGTTTCCAGGCTGCAATGTAGAGAAGAGAAACCCAAACAAAGCCTGGCTGAGTCTCGGACAGAATTCAAATTTGGAAAGTCAAGTAAGAATTTGCTGGGCAGAGTACAGGACAGGAGAGAACTTCAGAAGGCTGAGGAGATCAGCAAACAGGTTCCCTTCGAGTCCTCAGCTGAGTAATGATCAGAAGCACATGCACAATGAAATTCTAAGGCTGGGAAAAAAGCCACATGGGCCCAAAAAATGTTTATTAAGTAAGCTTTGAAAGAACTGAACTGTACCTTAATTGCATCCCAGAGAAAAGCCCCAAAATATTTAAGTAATACCAAAAAAAAAAAAAAAATCTAGCACTCAGTAATGTAAAATCCATAATGTCTTACATCTAATCAAAACCTACCAATATTAAAAAAACCAGGAAAATACAATCCATAATGAGGAGAAAGCCAATAATAAAAAAAGACCCAAAATTAGAGATGACAGAATAGACAAGAATGTTAAAACAATTATAAATATAACAAGAAAAAGAAAGTAGAGCATCACAAAGAGAAATGGAAGATATTACTCAAACTGAACTTCTAGAGATGAAAAAAATACAATGGCTGGAGTTAGGAACAGATTATACCCAAAAGAAAGGAAAAAAAAAAACCCAAAACTGGTGACTCAGCAGGTATAGCAATAGAAACTAGTCAAAATGTAATATCAAGAGAAAAAAGACTGGGCATGGGGGAAAAATAGCATCACTGAGCTGTGGGACAAGATCAATGGCTTCTTGTACATTTAATTGGGATTTAACACCTTCACAACTACAAAATCTGAGAGAAAGTAAGTAACTTATCTCTATAAAAGTACTGGAAAAAAAAAAACCATAGTTCTCTCTCAACACTGGTTTTAAAACTAAGCAACAGGCACTAGCTAAAAGAGGAAAGACACTGTCATGACAGAGAGTGAAAAATGTATTCTGATGTCCAAGTAAAAGCCGAGTGGTTACAGTTACATACTTAAAATATATACCTTAGACTATAAAAGGAAGCAATTATTAACATTCCCACTTTGAAACACAGGAATACTTTTTATATATTCTGGACTCTGAGAATCAGTAGAACCATTTCAAATCTTCCATTTGCCAACTAGGTCTGACACAAACAGTCTTCTTTGGAGGGGGAAAAACAAGTGGAGAAAAAAAAATACGGCCTTCTCTAAATTGCCATACGAAACGGTAACTTTTGTACTTTAAAAAGGCACTATTTCAAAATCTCAAGATTTCTAAAGGTGCCTGGGTGGCTCGGTCAGTCAAGAATCTGACTCTTGATAAGCTGAGGTCGTGATCTAGGGGTTGCAGGATTGAGTTCCACATCATCACTGGACTCCAAGCTCAGGGAGGGGTCTGCTTGAGATGCTCCCTCTCCCTTTGCCCTTCTCGCTCTCTCACATAAAAGTAAATAAATCTTTAAAATATTTTCAAATTTCTAATTATTTGGTTCTTAGAATTTAGGAATTAAATTTTATTTTTAAGACTTTATTCATTTGGATAGCTTTACCTTTGTGGTATAGTTCTTTTCACTGATAGTATTTGTTTCTTTTCTTTAATAAAGATATTTATTTATTTATTTATTTTTAAGGATTTTATTTATTTATTTGACAGAGAAAGATCACAAGTAGGCAGAGAGGCAGGTGGAGAGAGAGAGAGGGAAGCAGGCTCCCCGCTGAGCGGAGAGCCCAATGTGGGACTCGATCCCAGGACCCTGAGATCATGACCTGAGCCGAAGGCAGCAGCTTAACCCACTGAGCCACCCAGGCGCCCCTTTGTTTCTTTTAACATCAATATCCCCCCACCCTGCTATCCTGAATGTACCTGCTTTTTCCTAGATACATCTGGGCCTGAAAGTAGGGTGCTCCACACTATTACCACTTTCCAGTCCTAGTAGTGCCCGTATAAGCTCAGCAAGCAGTAAGTCAATTTGATCCCTATAGCTACACTACTTCTACCACTAACTGCATTCTTACACAAGCCATCTAGGCTTTGAACTGCTCTACACGGCTGGTTTATACTGGGAACTTTTCATACTCTCTGTTTCTGATCGCATCTCCTCCTTTCTAGGTCATATTTACTATGGTATAAAAAGCAACAACAGTTAACACGGTTGCTATAGTACTTTCAACTCCTGCTTGCCCCACGCCAAAGTTTCTGTTTTTGGTGTATGTTATATATGAAGCAGGTAAGTACTGATCAGCAATTAAAGCACGTTAAAAATGCAGGAAAAAGAATTCTTAGGAACTTGATGGCTTTGTTTTATTAAAAAATGACTGGGGATGTCTGCCTGGCTAGGTCGGCTAAGCATCCAATTCTTGATTTCAGCTCAGGTCTTTGATCTCAGGGTTGTATATCAAGTCCCATATCAAGCTCCATGCTGGACGTGGAGCCTACTTAAAAAAGTAATTTTTTTTTTGATGATTGACAGTACTCTAAATCTACCATGTCTATCAGAATTCCAGGTGGATTTTTGGGTGACCAAATATAAAGGATAAGAAATATCTACTAAATCATTTTCTCATTGTGCTCTGATGGAAAATGATAGCCATTCAAACCAAGATCAAAACAATATTCTAAGTATTAATCATTTATGCACTCACTTTATATTATGCTTGCTTACACTTACTGATGTATTGCTCTGCCTTGTTCCCTTTATGTGTATCACTCAAAATGTTTACAGTTTACTTACCAGGAACTAAGTGGTGGTGATAATGAAAAGTTTTATGAACAATTCTTTTTAAATAATTGCTACAATTTACTGAGTGCTTATATGTCAGGCACTGCTCTATATTACTATCTGTGGATCTCGTTCAGAAGGTGATATTTTTAAAAAAGCAGGCAGAATTTTAAAATAGGCAGTATATGACAAGGGCTTGTAAGAGGAAGGAGCTCTAGGAGCCAAAGTATGGAAAGTTGAGTACAAGTGCTGAATCCTTCCATATGGCTGGAGTTTAAGACCCATCCAGAGAAAGAGCAAAAGGTGATGTCAGACTGAAAAAGCTGAGAAATCTACGCTTTCTTCTTCTAATAGAATCCTCAGGACCCAAGAGTGACACTATCAAAAATATGATACAAAAGTGATGTAGGGGATTGTATGGCTCAGTCAGCTAAGCGTCTGCCTTCAGCTCAGGTCATGATCCCAGGGTCCTTGGTTCAAGTCCTGCATGGGGCTCCCAGCTTGGAGGGGAGCTTGCTGCACATTCTCTCTCTGACAAATATATAAATTCTTTTTTAAAAAGTAAGTAATGGGGCACCTGGGTGGCTCAGTGGGTTAAGCCTCTGCCTTTGGCTCAGGTCCTGGGATCAAGCCCTGCATTGGGCTCCCTGCTCAGCGGGGAGCATGCTTCCCCCTCTATCTCTGCCTGCTATTCTGCCTACTTGTGATCTTTCTCTCTATGTCAAATAAATAAAATCTTAAAAAAAAAAAAAAAAGTAAGTAAAAATGATGAAGGAGACTAAAACTAGAAACAGGAAAACCTACTCCAAAATTACAGAGTTTATGAGACCTGCTGCTTGATCTTATTATTTAAGGCATTAATAAAGAAGCACATCCATCAGGATTAAGAGTACACTTATCATGATGAGCAATGAGTAATGGATAGAACTGCTGAATCACTATACTGTATACCTGAAACCAATATAATACCACATGTTAACTATACTGGAATTAAAATAAAATCTTACTTAGTTTGTTCCACTGACTCCCTAAAAGATAAAGATTAAGAAGTCTTGTTTCCATGGCAATTTACAGATTCACCAGAAATGACAGAGACAGAAAACTATTATAGCAATTTATAATCAAGAGAAAACTAGGACAGGGGCAGCTGGGTGGTTCAGTCGGTTAGCCTCCATCTTCGGCTCAGATCATGATCTCGGGGTCCTGGGATTGAGCCCTGCATTGCACTGCGCTCCCTGCTCAGTGGGGAGTCTGCTTTTCCCTTTCCCGCAGCCCCTCCCCCTTCATGCTCTCTCTCAAATAAATAAATAAAATCTTAAAAAGAAAAAGAGAAAGGATAGTTTAGGATCTTGAAGGAGGCACACCAGATAACCTTAAAAACATTCATTTGTTTAACACTCAAATGTTAAAATCAATTTTATTTATTCATCAAAGATCTACTAACTATCCACAGAGCACTGACTGCTATGGAAAAAGCAGTGAAAACAGAAAGCTCCCTGGTATCATTAACTTTATACAATATGGGGGAAATATAAAGAGAATGTATTAATATATATTTATTTATAATACTGTATTATGTGACTAAATAAATTTGGATGGATACCAAGAAAAAATGCAATTGGTATAATTTAATGCCATTATGGATAACTAGACAACCTGGTTTAAATGGTTTAGAAAAGGTTTTTTCCTCTCTAAGAAAGTAGCATTTAAAACAGATCTGAAGGGGCACCTGAGTGACTCAGTGGGTTAAAGCCTCTGCCTTCTGCTCAGGTCATGATCTCAGGGTCCTGGGATGGAGCCCTGCATCAGCCTCTCTGCTTGGCGGGGAGCCTGCTTCCCTCTCCCTCTCTCTGCCTGCCTCTCTGCCTACTTGTGATCTCTGTCAAATAAATAAATAAAACCTTTAAAAAAAAAACAAGCAAACAACAAACAAACAAACAAAAAACACACAACAGACCTGAAGGATGAGTGGGAATTAGGTAAGCTGAAGAAGGGCAGAGAAAGCAAATATTCTACAAGAGAGGAGTTGGGCTGCAGTATCTGTGGACTCAAAAGAAGGCTACTGTGGCTAAAGCCTACCAAGCAGATACAGTATGGTTCAGAAAGAAGCTGAAGAAATAGGCAGTGGATCTGGCAGTTCTGCTAAGGTTCTGCTAAGTGAAGATTTAACTTAAGTATTCTTCCCCTTTATCTGGGAACGAAAAGTGCCCAATTTATATTTTTAAGTAATCTCTCCAGCTGTAATATGCAGAATGAATTATAAAAAGGTAAAAAGTAAAAAACAACAACCAAAAACAAAAACAAAAACAACAACAACATTTGAAGCACTCCGGTGGTATCAGTGAGACAGGACAGCAGCCTGGACTAAGCAAAAACATCAGTGACACTTCAAGCAGGTTGGTTACGGTGTGAAACCATGCCACCTACTACAGGACATTTAGCATCCCAGGCCAAAAGGCACTATGAATGACCAGCATTCCCAAGGCAGGAAAATAATTTTAAAGAGAAAAGAAAAACTACCATACCTTCTGAGGGGAGTGGTAAAGCCCCCCTAAATGTATAAGAACAATGGCAAGGAGACAGAAGGAAGTTAACAAGACTGAAAAGACTGCCAAGTACGATAAGGCCAATGAGATGGTTGAGCAAGCCAGATAGTAACACTGGGGTCCAAAAGAAGCTGGGCAAATGGGAGAAGAAATTTTGCAACATACAGGACTTCTATTCAGAATATATAAAGCCCAAAACTTCAAAACAAGAGGACAAACAGCCCAGTATTAAAAATAAAATAAACATTTTTTTGTGTGACAATAAACCATGCAAAGATGACTGATGAATCATAGGGGAAAATGCAAATTAAAACCACATACCCATTACAATGGCTAAAATAAAAAGGACTGGTCATACCAAGTGCTGATAAGGATGTATAAAAGCTAGAACTCTCACATACTGCAGGTGCAACTGTACAACCACCATGGAAAAGCTTGGCAATTTCTGAAAAGTTAAAGGTACACTGATCACACAACACAGCAATTCCAGGGCTAAGGCTTTACTCAAGAGAAATACAAATATATGTCCACTCAGACTTGTATACAAATGTTTGCAGGAGCTTCACGCACAGTAGCCACAAACTTGGAACAACCCAGCATTCATCAACCATTACCTCTTAAACAAGAAGAAGTAAACTGCACCATCAACCCCTGATGGAAGTGTACTCAGCAACATAAAGGAAACAAGTACAGGACTAATGTATCACCAAAGGTTAATCTGAAAAAACACCATGTAAAGTGAAAGAAGCCAGGCACAAAAAGAGCACAGACTTTTTTTTTCCTCCCCCACTGCCCCCCCCCCCCAGAAGGAGACAAAGAGAAGGTGGGGAGCAGAGGAAGAGGGAGAGAGAATCCTAAGTAGGCTCCATACCCAGTGCAGAGCCCACTGGGTTTGACCTCACAACCCTGAGATCATGACCTGAACTGGAATAAAGAGCCAGGCGCTTAACCAACTGAGCCACCCAGGTGCCCCAAGAGTACTGACTCTTAAATTCCATTTACATGAACTTCTAAAGATGAAGCTGAGCTATAGTGATAGAAAGCTGATCTGTGGTTGCCTGAGGTGAAGACTGACTGCAAAGGGGCTCAGGGGTGCTTTCTAGGGTTATGTAACGTTATCTTTGCTGTGGTGGCTACACAAGTAGATCCATTTGCCAAGATTCACTGAATTGGACATGTAGAGAGGTGCATTTTACTATATATAAATTACACCTCAAAGATGATTTAAAAAATTGAGCTGGGCTACAAAATTACAAGGTTGGTTTTCCTTCACAGTTCATATGCTCATATTGAAGGCAATTTCAAGAGAAATGTTACCAACAGGTTTTGAGCAATGGCAAGATCATCAGAATAAATGCCCAGACTTCCATAGTCATTTCTGAGGCTTTAATATAAATATGAAATGTCTGGTATGTTCAGGTTTTCTCATCCTCCCCAGTCCACTATAGTCATTTCTTAGCAGAAGCTCAATAATATTTGTGGATAATAAAGTTTGTCTAAAGTAAGTATCTTACCACGCACAAGCACCACATACTGTACACGTTGTTAAGCAACTAAAATGCTACCTATCAGCTGTGAATGGATTATTTTTAGGAAAGCTATTAAGCTGTTCTCCAAGCTACCTATTTTGGTGAACTTTAATTATCTGAACAAAACTACAGTATTTCGTTTTGTTTCACAGATAAAAATTAACTTGTCTTCAGATGCTAAGTGAGTTAGACTGATCCAAATTAATGTTCCAAAAATAAGAAGATAGATAATACAAATAACTGCTTTAAAAGAAAATGTATTCCTTACTTCAGCTTGATTCTCTCATAATTTACTAACCAAGATAGCCAGTGTAAAGGTTTTTTTAAGAGGGTGCAACCCAAAATCTGTGAAAAAACATGTACTGAATATGTACTCCCTTATGAAGGGAGAAATAGGTAGACACCATATTAACCAAATTCTTAAAGTTAACATCTCCAGAAAAAACACGTATCAACATCATGAACTCCCAAACTTGATACATTCAGAAGGACAAAACATCACTTCTACCCCATTCTTGCCAAAACTGTATCATCTCATTCCCCTCATGAGAAAACATCAAAAATAAACTGAGGGGCAGTCTACAAAATAACAATCTAGTACTCTTTAAAAGTGTCATGGTCATGAGGCACCTGGGTGGCTCCATGGGTTAAAGCCTCTGCCTTTGGCTCAGGTCACGATCTCAGGGTCCTAGGATCGAGCCCTGCAACAGGCTCTCTGCTCAGCAGGGAACATGCTTCCTCCTCTCTCTCTGCCTGCCTCTCTGTCTACTTGTGATCTCTGTCAAATAAATAATAAAATCTTAAAAATAAAAAGTGGCATGGTTGTGAAAGACAGGGACAGACTAAATGGCATGGAGGAGAGACTTAAGGAAAGATAATAATTAAATGCAACATGGGATCCTAGAAGAAAAAAAATGACATTACTGGGAATATGGTAAAACCTGAGTAAGATTTCTGTCTAGTTACTAACAACACTGTACCAGTATTATTTTCCTGGTTTTGTTAATTTCACTACAGATACAGAAGATGTTACATTAGAAAAAGGTGAATGCACGGAAACTCTGAGGACTATTTTTGCCACTTTTTCTATTATTAGCAACAGACATCTATTACATCAAAATAAAGTCTAAAAATTTACATACTTATGTTAAAAATCGTGTTTGTGTGTGTGTTGTAACAAAGATTTTAAAAAGAACAAGCAGAAAAAGAAGGAAGAATGTGAAAATAAAGGGATACTAGACTTGAAAGGAACAAAGTTCCTGGTGAGAAAAATAGCTAACAGTGAGACATAATATGGAAGAATAAATTAAATAAAGGACTGACTAATTCCTGGCACAAAATAAATGCTTGATAAGTGTTTTTGATTCATATATTACAAAGAAAAAAAAATAAAAATGGAAATGGGCAGAGCCATGATGATGGCAAGTTTCCTGTTGCACTGGCCCAGTGGTTCTCAACCTTGGCTGCACATTGGAATTACACATGGAACTTTCCTCTTTAATGTCTGGTCTCACACTCAGAAATTGACTGACTTGGTCTAGGATACAGTTCTGCACACTGGAATTTTTTTTTAAGGACCCTGAATCATTCTAATGTATAACTAAGATTTAGATTTATTGCTCCAACCTTCTTCTAAGTCTACTTCGCCTGGGTTTTAGGTTACTGTGAGAGAGATCTCCCTACTGAACAGAAAAGGCAAGAGAACACAGGTTCTTCCACTATCCCTTTCTCTCTCTTTTATTTTTTTTAGATTTTCACTTTATATTGAAATAGCTGGTGTTGTATAGATACAAGCAATCACTGGTTCTGGTCATGAGATAGATGATGACTGTAACATCTCTGATATATATGGGGCGCCTAGGTGGCTCAGTCGGTTGGGCGTCTGCCTTTGGCTCAGGTCCTGATCCCAGGGTCCTGGGACTGGTTACCCCACTGGACTCCCCGATCAGTGGAAGTCTCCTTCTCCCTCTCTCTCTCTGCCTGCTCCCCTTGCTTGTGCTCTCTCTCTCTGCATCAAATAAATGAAATCCTTTAAAAAAAAATTGATATATACACTAAATCTCTTCTCCAAGAGTAAATAACTCAGTTCTTTGAGTACATCAGGGATTAACCACAAACTATAATTTCATGTACACGCAAAAACAACTTAGGTATTTCTGGATCACTGACAGTTCCTTTAATCATCTTCAGGTCTTACCTGTAAGCATCAGTACATCCTAACATTGACTTATCATGAATTATTCAATAGCAACAGCATTTAAATGTTACATATTGCATACATGTTAGTTCTCTATGATAATGGCAGAGAAGCGCAGTAAACCCAAAATATGTAAAGCCATCTAGACTTTGAAATTTAGAGACTGCTATTGCCATTATCAGGAACAAAATTCTTACTGAGTCACATAAATTCATAATTTCATATTCTTTAGCTCCTCCTTCCTCCATATGCCCTTAAGAGATCCATTTTTTAAATTTAAATTCAAGTTAGTTAACATATAGTGTAGTACTGGATTCAGAAGTAGAATTTAGTGATTCATCACGTAATATAACACCCAGTGCTCATTACACTATCCTTATCTTCTCCAACCTACCAGAATTAACTTCTATGGGATTATACTCAGGAGGAAAAATGAAATTCAAGTAATAAGTACCAAAAACTGGCATTACTTCACAGATGGGAAAACTGGTCACTTCCGGTCCTCAGTATCTTCAATTTTTTTTCTTAAACAAGAAGTTTTTTTGGATTTTTTTAAGATTTATTTTTTTTTATGAGAGAGAAAAAAAGAAAAACAGAAAGAGAGAGAAACAGTGCACAAGCAGGGGTATGGGTGGAGGGGAGAAAGAATCTCCAGCAGACTCCCCACTGAGTGTAGAGCCCAACTCACAGCTCAATCTCATGACCCTGAGATCATGACCTGAGTCGAAATTAGGAGTCAGAGATTTAACCTCCTGAGCCATCCAAGTGCCCTGGGTTTTGTTTTCTAATTGTTTGTTCCCATCCCTGTCTTTATCCACCCCTAAGCCATAAACATCTTTTTGAGTTTTCTGTTTATTCTTCCATTATTTCCTTATGCAAAGACATACTGATTTATTTACATGTATTGGAGTAAAGTGATTTCCAAACCTAAGTAGGCATCAGAGTCACTCAGGGAACTTTTAGAAGTGTGGAAAACCCGTTTCTATTTCACACCTACTGATTGAAGAGAACATCTGTGAAGTGAAGCCTGGAATTCTTTGTCCAAAGTGACCTTCTGTGAGACCTCCTTTAGGGTATCCAGCCAGCTCACATTCCCCTCACCTATGTAGATTTGCCCCGTTGCCATGGTGACTAAGTAACACCCAGCATACAGAGAAACCATCCAAAAGCTGAGCTGGATCAACTAGCTTCTCTTCTGCGAAAATATATGTTTGGAGGGTGGAGAAAGAATGCTGGGATGAGTCACACATGCTCACACTTCATTCTGCAGAGAGGAGTATGAAGCAGACAGAACCACAGAGAAAGGGCCTGCTGCTCCTAAGGTAATGACAAGAGCGCTGCCTTGATTCTGGATGACTTCCTAATTCCTTAATCTAGTCTTCCATCCCTCAGGTCCTGGCCTCAGTTTTTTGTTTCAATAATCCAAGAGTGTACACACAGGATCCCCTGAGGACTTCAGAGACCTACAAGAATTCTGTAAGATACTAGTCAGCAGAATTATGAATTTTGTGAAATTACTCAAATTCTTCATTGCTCAAGTTACTATGGAAATCTTATTTTTGAAATCAGTTTCTTTTCTCTCCATATTATCTCCTCACTTTCACCTTTGAGCCATAAATGTATCTGTGCCCAAACACAATCAAAGATCAAGGCAGGGAAATACTGCCAGAGAGAGGCTGCCCACAGATAACGCCCAATACTGACCCACAGCATATGCAAAGTAACTGATGATCTAGGACAATGGCTGAAATTCCTGCTTTTACACACTCCAGAAAACATACTGACATGACAGAGCTGCATGTATTTGAAGAAATAACCTTAAAGCTACTCGGGTTTTATTTTGGGTCAAGTTACAAAGGCTGGTCTTGAAGTCCTGAAATCTGAATTCAAGATCTTACTTACACTGTCACAACTCCATGCTTGTAACATTGGCCAAGTCTCTTAACTGTGCTGAACCTCAGTATCTTCCCTTGCAAAATGTAACCACTACTTAACTCTCACATACTGTATAGGGTTATCTGGAAGAGTAAGCATCTGTGAACTCACTTCATCAATTCAGTACATATGCAAACAATACCACTGCCACCTAGGAGACAATTTTTATGAGTCCCAGCCCCAACAATCTGTTATTACTTTATTACCATTTAAAAATAACCATTAATTGTGTAAGACTGATGATTCAGAGACCTGTATTCCTGAACCAAATAATACATATGTTAATAAAAAAATTAAATCACTAATAATAATATCAATTTTCTGTTGACCATTGTAAACTCTGCATATTTTAATTTTCCTTTTATTTCCATTACACATTAAAATACACATTTTTAAGAACACAATACAGAGCGCCTGGGTGGCTCAGTGGGTTGAGCCGCTGCCTTCGGCTCGGGTCATGATCTCAGGGTCCTGGGAGCAAGTCCGGCATTGGGCTCTCTGCTCAGCAGGGAGCCTGCTTCCCTTTCTCTCTCTCTCTCTGCCTACTTGTGATCTTTGTCGGGTAAATAAATAAAATCTTAAAAAAAAAAAAAAAACACGACAATACAAAACTTTAAGAGTTAAAGTCCTATCATATGATGAGTCTAAGTGACTGAGTCAAAGGCACCCAATGAAAGGGTGAGGATCAACACTTGGTCTTTAACCTGAATTCTATGTTCTTTCTATTCTACAAAAATGTGCTCAGAAAGCCTTATACAACAGAACTTTGGGAAGCGCTAACTGAGAAATGGTACAGAATGCCTCCTTCAAAACCCAACAAAATAAACAAACATGTTACAAACAAAGAACAAAGACGAGACTCAAAAGAAGGAACACAGCAAGCATATTTTAAAGGGCAACACAGGCGCTGGGAGTGGTAACAAAATACAAACCATAAAGGCCCAGGAGAAAAGCAGCAGGCTTGGCCAAGGCAAGTCTACAAGAATGGAGAAGAATAAAGACAGAATGGGGCTCTTGAACAACATTTAAAGTGTTACACATAAGGGGAACTGCTAAAAAAAAAAAAAAAAAGATTACAATATATACTGCAGAACCATAACATATTACGAAAGAATTTAAAACACCTCTGAAGGCAGCAAATGGCAGAATGGGATTAAGGGGAGGGGGCACTGAGCCAAGTAGAATATAAATTATAAGATGACAACTTATAAAATAATGACAGAAACCAGGCAACTAAATAGAAGACAAAGCAAATGAAATCAGAGCTGGAGGGGCGGCACCTAGGCGGCTCAGTAGGTTAAGCCACTGCCTTCAGCTCAGGTCATGATCTCAGGGTCCTGGGATCAAGTCCCACATTGGGCTCTCTGCTCAGCGGGGAGCCTGCTTCCCCCCATCTCTGCCTGCCTCTCTGCCTACTTGTGATCTATCTCTGTCAAATAAATAAATAAAATCTTTAAAAAAAAAAAAAAAGATGGGCACCTGGGTGGCTCAGTGGGTTAAGCCGCTGCCTTCGGCTCAGGTCATGATCTCGGGGTCCTGGGATCGAGTCCCGCATCGGGCTCTCTGCTCAGCAGGAGCCTGCTTCCTCCTCTCTCTCTCTCTGCCTGCCTCTCTGCCTACTTGTGATCTCTCTCTGTAAAATAAATAAATAAAATCTTAAAAAAAAAAAAAAAAAAAAAGAAATCAGCTGGAAATCACTGAAAAAAGAATTAACATGCAATAATAGAGGCCCACAGACAAAGCAAAGATTAACTGTTTAGAATCACAAAGGATATAATCAAATATTTTTCTAATTTGAACAAAACCCACAAAAAACGAAGGGCATCACTGGCAAGAATGAAAGAACACAGTGTGCCTACTAATCAGGGTTAACCCTAAAAGAAAGAAGCTTAAAAAAAAGGGTATTGAAAATAACAAAGTTTAAACAGGAAGAAAAAAATACAGATCTGAGAATGTAAAAAGAATGAAAAGACAACATACCTCGGCCCAACTAAAGAAAATTCTAAGTGTAATGATTACTCTCCAAGTAGATTTTATGGAGTCACTGACAAATGGTAACTAATGACTCTGAAAAGTAAATCCAGACAAGTAACAAAAAGTATAATGCATGTAGAAAGGATAAAGAAGCAAGAGTGCAAAAGTACACATAGTAAACTCAAGGAGCTCCACAGCAGCAGGGCAGGCTATGTACTATTAAGGAAACAGGGGTTGCTGTTAAGGGAGAAAAGGAGTGACCACTAATGGTTACAGGGTTTCTTTTTGGGGTGATGAAAATGTTCTGATACTAGATACTTCCTCCCACCCCACAAAAGCATGGTCTCTCTTTTATTTATTTTTTTTAAAATTCCATTGCCGGGCGCCTGGGTGGCTGGCTCATTTGGTTAAGCATCTGCCTTCGGCTCAGGTCAGGATCCCAGGGTCCTGGGATTGAATCCCACATCAGGCTCTCTGCTCAGCAGGAAGCATGCTTCGCCCTCTTCCTCTGCCTGCTACTCTACCTACTTGTGCTCTCGAGCTTGCTCGCTCTCTGTCAAACAAATTAACAAAATCTTTTAAAAAATAAAAAGGAAGGGCACCTGGGTGGCTCAGTCATTAAGCGTTTGCCTTTGGCTCAGGTCATGATCCCAGAGTCCTGAGATCAAGCCCCACATCGGGCTCCCTGCTTGGCGTGAAGCCTGCTTCTCCTTCTCCCACTCCCCCTGCTTATGTTCCCTTTCCCCCCTCTCTGTCAAATAAGTAAATCTTTAAAAATAAAAAGGAAATGGTTTATAACATCACATCTCCAGAAAAATAAAAATCTTGACAAGGTGATGTGGTGATGAAGGTGACCTCTGGGAAAAAGCCACCAAATATAGAAGGATCAAAATTGAAAAATACTGCACATTTCTTAATGTACATAGCATCAGTTCTGAGTGAAGTGCTGGGTGTGAAGTCTGACTGCAGTGTGGACAAGTAGCAAGCCCAAAGTATCAGAAAACAGAGGAAGGAGACCATTCCTGAGAGAATCTGGGTATAGCAAGAACAAAAAGTTCTCTTTCTCCATCTTTCAGATTCTTGGACAGAGTGAAGGAAAGTTCAAGACTAAATTAACCAATGAAAAAGCACTGGATAGAATAACAAAAACTGCTATTTTCTTTCTTTCTTTTTTTAAAGATTTCATTTATTTATTTGACAGAGAGAGAGAGCGCACAAGTAGGCAAGGGAGAGGCAGAAACAGGCTCTCCACTGAGCAGGAAGCCTGACACGGGGCTCGATCCCAGGACCCTGGAATCATGACCTGAGCCGAAGGCAGCTGCTTAACCGAATGAGCCACCCAGGTGCCCCCAAAACTGGTATTTTCAATAAGTTTTATATCAGGGGCGCCTAGATGGCTCAGTCATTAAGCGTCTGCCTTCAGCTCAGGTCATGATCCCAGGGTCCTGGGATCGAGCCTGGCAGGCATCGTGCTCCCTGCTCTGCAGGAAGCCAGCTTCTTCCACTCCCCCTGCTTTTGTTCCCTCTCTTGCTGTCTCTCTCTCTGTCAAATGAATAAACAAAATCTTTAAAAAACAAAAAGAAAGTTTTACAGCAAAAGATTTGTTTTATTAAAATTTTTTTCACCATAAAACTGGCTAACACAACTTCAGAAAAAGAATATAATTTAAAAATAATTATCTTAGGGGCCCCTAGGTGGCTCAGTGGGTTAAAGCT